>NC_133616.1:10244106-10389929 GCF_964106895.1 Numenius arquata | reverse complement strand
TTGTAAAGGTCAGCCAAGAAGTTCCCCATCTCCCTGGCAGTCTGCCGGGGCTGCGGGCAGCACAGGGTGCTGTGTCCAGCTGGCAGCATCTCCCATGGCTCCATCCCTGCTGACGTGGGTCGGCAGCACACAGTGTCACCCTGGCACGGGGCAGGATCTGCGCTGCCCCCCCCCGGCGCCGGCAGTGAGGGGATACCCAGCCCCTGTGTGGGAGGTTCCTTTTGGACCCCTGTGTGTCATCTGCTCCAGGGGACAGCCAAGGCTGGAAGAGAGTCCCTTTCCCCACAGTGCCCCTCCCTGCAGTCTCCCCATGGGGGAGAGCCACCGTCTGTCGCCTTAACCGAGAGCCCGTTCTGCGTGGCCTCTGGGCTATGCACATACCTAGTGTCTGCGGGTGCCCGAACCTCCGTACCAGCTCAGGATGGGATCTCACCCCTCGAAACGCTTCCCATAGCTGTGAGACCTCCTGGGGACAGCCACCCCGCTCGGCTGCCGGCATGGGATCCCGGTTGCCAAGGGAGTGCTGCGGTCCCCCGACCAAGCCCGGCTGCGGACCCTGCTAGCCCTGTGGCCAGACTCGTGCTGGCTTGCTGCTTGGTGGAGGGCTGTCGCCTCCGCGCTGCTGCCAAACTACCGTGTGTGTATCCCTGGCCACCAGGCCTGTAGCATGTTGCTCCTCCTGGTCCCTGGACTGTCCCCCATCCTGCTGACTGGCAGTCCTGCACACGGGCTGCTTCTTAATTTGCCACTTGAAAAGAGATACCAGTAATAAAATTGTTCATCCCATCCGCTTGGGTCCCCGGGAGAGTTTCTGGAGCATGCTGAGCCCCTGCCATGGGGAATGGTGCCGGATCCATCCAGCTCCAGGCTCGGCAGGGGTCCTGGGGACAGCTGGGTGTCCCTGGGAAGCTGACATCATCCCACCGGGGTGCTGGGAGCCAGGGGTTGCAGTGGTGGACAGGATTAGCCCTGTCTCGGCTCTCGGGGACCAGCAGGAGATGGTGCTGTTACTCCTCTCTCCGCTGCAGTCACTGGGGACCAAAAGCCTGGGTCGGTGCCAGGGACCTGCTTCCACGGGGGACCAAAGAGTCCGGGGGGCTCCATCCTTTTGAGGGACAGTGCCAGTGCTGGGTGTGGGGCAGCCCTGGGGGTGGATGGACCCAGGCGTAGCGGGTTGGTGGTCCTGAGAGGTTTACACACGTGCACCCGTCCCCCAGTGTGAGAAGGGCACAGGAGTGAATGGCAGGGTATGTAGGGGGTGCGTGTGTGCTCATGCTGACAGGTGGGTTGCACGCACGTGTGTGTGGGTGCAAGCAGGACGGTTTTGTGTGTGTGTGTGTCTTAGTAGGGCATTAGTATAGGTAGAACAGTTTGCGGGGGGGTGTAGGCGGCAAGGGTGGGCATTGCACATGTGTGCACACATGTATATATAGGTAGAACAATTAGGCATCTGACCATAAAACAAATTGCATACGTGTGAGTGCTTGGGCACATATGGGTAGGACATGTGTCTATGTGCATGTGTGTGTGCCTGTGCAGGTGAGACGGGTGTGTGCACGGATGTGTGTGTACACAATCCCAAGTGCACACGTGTGTACAGCCTGGCATACCAACCAGGTATACACGTGTGCACGCCTGTGTGCTCATGGGCTGACCGGGTGTGTGCACACAAGCGTGTGGGCAGGCTGTACACGTGTGCATGTACGTTCCCACGGGCTGCGAGGCCACCCTAGCCCCACGCTATGCCCGTTCCTGGGGGTTTGGCGGGGCCCTGTCGAGGAACGGGAGCAATCCCACGCCAGCCCGCACAGGAAGGCGCTAACTCAGCAGCTCGTATCAATACCGCTCCACTTACAGCGAAGGCCGCGTAATGAAAATCCGATGGGCACGCTGGTGGGAGTAAATAAGTATGCCATTAAAATGAGAAAATCAAAGCTCTGGACAGGTCTTTTCTCTTGCCCATTGATTTCTTTTATTACGGAAATATTGCTGCTAAATAACATTAGTGTGAACAATCTCAGCAGTGTTTTCCGTAGTGCCCGTGTCAATAACTCCATCACGGGCGGGGGATCCCCCCCAGCCTGGCTGCGGGGTCCAGGTGAAGAGCTGCTCTGGAGGTACCTTCCTCACCGTTTCCAGCTAAGCTGGGATGTACCCAACAGAGAAACCAGGCAGCACAGGATGGCTCAAGCAAGTGCCACCGGGATGGAGCTGGGCTGGGACCCAGGAGCCCTGACTGCTTTGCTGTGGCTGGAGGGGTTGTCCCCATCCCAGCACTGAGCAGGGAGAGTGCCAGGTATTCAAGGGTCCCAAAAAGCAGGCCTTCACTTCGGGCTGGGTGTTTGGAGCCTGTTGCGGAGCAGGCAGGTGTCCTCAGTGACCAGCAGAGGAGAAATGGGTTCTGGACACAGCATGTCCCACAGGCTCTTCCTACCTTTGCCCCTTCCTCCCCACTCTTCCTCATCCATGCCTGAGTCTGTGCTGGACTGACCCAGCTCTCTGCATCTTGCCATCACTTGGTTCCCATGGAGAAGCTGAGGCACAGGGTAGAATCTCATCCGCAGTCACCTGGCTCCAGCACAGCCCCCGCACCAATACCAGGGCTTGCACTCAAGCTGCCCCTCTCCCCATCAGCTGCCCACACAGAGGTTACCCAGCATACTCCGAGATGCCCACAAGTGGCAGGGACATCTCTGTGCTGGAGGATGTGATGAGGACACACTGGATATAAGCACTCTTTGGCACCCAGAGGCCAGGTGGGACCCCAAGGCATCTCAAAGGACAACGAACGCCTGTAGGGTGGCTGGAGACAGGCAAGGAGACAGCCACGGGCACCTGCACTGTGGGTGCAGCTCTGTCCCAGCCCCAGATGAAGCGACCAGGAGCAGCAGCTCCCTGAAGCCGTCGCCAGGACAAATGCACGTCGCTGCCCACCAAACACCTTCCCCCTGCAGCTCGCTCTATCTTGCTGTCCCTCTGCATGCAGTGGGTATTGATCAGCCGGCAGGATCTATCTCCCGATTCCTCCTGCGGTATCTCTCTGCTCCGAGTATCTCTCAATCTGCTCCGCTGTCTGCCATGCCCGTCTATACCTCCAGTATCTATCTGTGCCGCCTCCACCGCAGCCGTCGATAGCCGTTTGTCTGGGGGATTTCTCTTTCTCTCCAGTTAGGAGTGTCACCAGCCCCCGGTGGTGCAGATGCCGAGCGGGAGGGTGGAGGGGGCACAGTCCAGCTTGCTGCCCCGGGGTGAACCTTGAGCACGGACACACTTTGTGACACATGTGCAGAGTCCCAGAGCCACTGTCATCACTGTAGAGGCTCCCAGGAGGAACTGAGCCATGCTGGTCCAGCTAGGATGGGTCCCATGTTGGCTATGCCCAGGGCCATGGGACACGCTGCACCCCATGCAGGCTTCAGTGCTTCCACTAGCCAGCCTGGCCACATGCCCCACATTGCCCCAAACACCCCAACCCCTCTACCCTGGAGGAGGGGAGCTTCCACAAACACCTGTGTTCCTGGTGGGCCATGGAGAAGTCCTGTCACCACCACCACATCTGGCTCATCCCACCCAGTTCAGCCTTCAGCCGTGGCTTCCTCCTTGCCTCATCGTGCAGGAGATGGGGCACAGCCCCACACAGAGGGTGACAGCACCCTCGGGTGCAGCACAGCAGCACCAAGAGGGGAGGCTAGAGCCGTCTGTGATGGAGACCTGTAGAGTAAGTCCCAGGGGGTGGCTTGACCTGTGGGTCCCTCTGAAATGGGGCTGTGTTCTACCTTCCCAGGGGCAATGCAGCAGGATCATCAGCCAGCCAACAAACTGATGCTCGGGGGGGCTGGCAAGCGCTGGGAGGTCCCTACCCCTACCGCAGTGGGATGGGATGGGCCAGGGTGAATTACAGCTGTCCAGCCCCAAAATGGGATGGCCGACAGCTGCTTTATCTCCTGTGCAAAGATAAACAGTGCCCGGGGGCCCTGCGGGGTCGGAAGCTGCCCTGCTCTCCGGGGGAAGGGACTCATTTTTCCAGGAGAGCCTCTCTGGCGAGGACGCTGTGCCGTGCAGGATGGTGCTGGGAGCCCCGAGACAGGCATGAGGAGCTGGGGAATCACCAGCACCATGGCAGGATGGTTGGGCAGTTTCTCCAGAGATGCTCCCAGGAAATCCAGAGAGCCCAGAAGTGGTGACTTTTCCATGCAAAGAGACGTGGCAAAGGGGGCAGACGCTCAGCCCAGGCTGTGGAGCCCAAGAGCAAAGCCAGTTCCCACCACAGCTGGGGCCAGCAGCTGTTTCCACAGGACAGTCTGGAGGAAAAGGCAGGACTCAACTCATGCTGGGCTGTGAAACGTGGCTGCCCAAGGTCCCTGTGGCACACAGGTGTCCCCAGAGGGGCCAGAGCCAGCAGCCCTTGAAACCTAGAGCTCCTATCACCCCATACCACCAAGTGCAGCAGCATGAGGTCTCGGTGACAAGCTGCCCTGGCTGTGGGATGGGGCCACTGTCCCTTGTGTGCCGATGTTGGGGGATGCTGCTGCTGCTCATCCTCCAGGGACCCATGCAAGCCCTGCAGTTGCCGGCCAAAAAAGTCCAGGGAAGAGCAGGCACCTCCTTTGCCTCCTGCCAAAGCTGCCTCTGTAGAAAGGAGAGGTCAGGGAAAAACTGGCAGGCGGGTGGAGGGGGAGTGCGGGGACAGTGTGGGGATGCTGGTGGCAGGGGAAGCCCTGTGCTCACCCCAGTTTACACCCTTATCTGATATCCATAGATATCAGATGTTCTTGATGGTACCCTGGTTCCTCAGTTTACCCTGCTGCAAGTGGGGACACAGGGCAAGCCAGCAGCGTTTTGGGTCCCCCCAGTGACGGAGAAGATGCATGGCCTCATCCTGCTCATGCCAGGCAGGGGCCAGGTCTCTGGGAGCCGGTTTGGGGGTCCAGGCTATGCTGAAGTCTGACTTCATCCAGGGTCTGGGCACACACAGCACCCCTCAGGGGACCCTAGGTGGCCCCAGCACTTATTGCTGTCCCCTGTAGACACCTGTATATGTATACAGACCCTCTGTATATGTATGCAATGGGCGCAGACCCCTTGCACACCCCTCCTGTACCCTCCCCTCTCCCCAAACAAAAAATATGTATGCATTCCTGGACCCTCTGCACACCCCACTATGCACCCCCCCCCCGACCTCTGCCAGCACCCCCATGTATGTATGTCCTGTCCTCCCCCACACGCACACCCTGCGGCCCGCCCAGCCCCCTGCGGCCCCCCGGCCCCATCCCCATCCCCTCCCGCCGCCCCGAGCAGGGCGGCCCCGGGCCGGCTCTCGGCAAGCCGGTCCCGGGGCGATCCCCCGGGGCTGCCGCAAGCCCGGCCCTCCCCGGATGACTCCCTTGACGTGCGCTAGCAAATGGGAGCGGGGAGGGGTGTTGCTGCCTGCCTGCCACTTGTTGCAAAAGGAAAAAAAAAAAAAAAAAAAAAAAAAAAAAAGGTAAAAAAAAAAAAAAGGTAAGAAAGAGAGAAAGAAAGAAAAGAGGGAAAAATCCCACCCACCCTCATCTGCTGCGGAATAAAAGAAATATCGGCGGGCGCGGCGCCATGTGAGCGGCGGGCCGGGACCGGGCGGAGCAGCCGGCCGTGCCCCCCGGGACGGCGGGGCGAGCCCCGGGCGGCGCTCGGAGCCGGCGGCATGGTGGAAAACCCCAGCCTGGCGGCCAAACCCGCCCTGGTGAGGGCCGGCGCGGCCGCACCGCGACGGGACGGGGCGGAGGGGCCCCGGTAGCGCGGGGGCGCACGGTGGGAGCGGGGTGGGGGGCACCTCCAGTGGGACAGGGTCGGACAGGGAGCCGGATGGGGGTCCCCGGTGGGAGCGGGGAGGAGGGTCCCGGGAAGACAGGGCGCCCGGTGGGACCGATGGAGAGATCTCCGGCGGTACCGGGACGGGGTCCTCGGCGGGGCCGGGGCGGGAGGGGGCTCGGCGGGAGACGGTCCTCGGTGGGACCGTCGGGGCGGAGGCCCCCGGTGAAACCGGGGAGGGGGTTCGCGCTAAGATGCTGTCCCCGGTGCGACCGGAGCGGGGGGTCTCAGCAGGGACACGGTCCCCAGCAGACCGAGGAGGGGGGCTCCCCGCAAGACAGCGACGGGCGTCCCGGGTCGGACCTGCCCCGGTGGGAGCGGGGAGGGCGTCCCCCCGGACGGGCGGGGATGAGGTCCCGGAGGCCCCGGGTCCCCGGTAGGACGGGGAGCCGGGTGGGAGCGGGGAAGGTGCCGGGTGGTCCCGGCGGGAGAGGCAGCCCCTCCGGCAGCGGGTGCCGCGCCCGGTGCCGCGGCGGCTCCGCGGCCAACTTTTGGGCAGGGCCCGCGGGAGCTGGGGAAAGAGCGGGTGGGGTGAGGGGTGCTTCTTCCCCTCCTTCCTCCTCCTCCTCCGGCGGCGGCGGCGGCGCTGAGGCCGTGCCCTGTGCCCGCAGCCGGCCGCCCCGCCGCGGGGGCCGGGGGCGGCGGGGGGGCTGCGCTTGGCGGCGGTGATGGAGAGCCTGCAGCGGCAGCAGGCGGCCCGCCTGGCCCGCGGCCCCGACGGCGCTTCCCGACGGACCCCGGCCGAGCCCGGCCCCGGCCCCGGGCCACCGCCCGCCGCTCCCCGCCGCCGCCCGGCCCCCGGCCCGCGCCCGCCGCCCGCCACCGCGGGGGAGGAGGAAGAAGAGGAGGAGGAGGAAGACGAGGAGGAGGAGGAGGAAGAAGGGGAGACCCGCGACCCGCCGCCCCCCCCGCACCACGAGTGGACCTACGAGGAGCAGTTCAAGCAGGTAGGAGGCATCTGCCGCACCAGCACACCGGCACCATCACCGGCCGCTCCAGGCCAGCATCCCCAGTGTCACCCCACGGCCCCCAAAGTCGGGCTTCAGCCCTGCCTAAATGGTTGCTGCTTATGTCCCCCACTGACCCCAAATGCTGTCTGCAACCAACCCTAAATGGGGAACCCCACTGCCCCAAGACCCATCCCAGTCCCACGCCAAGCACACATTCCCAGTACTCCCATTATTGCCGTGCCACCCTAAATGGGAGCTCCCAGTCTGCCCCACATTGCTCCCAAACCACATCCCGGGCAAGCACAGTCAGTGCAACCCCGCACCCCATCCTGCCCCAAATGGATACCATCTGAATGCCCCTTGTCCCTGAACCCTGTCCCACCCCAACAGGCATCCTCATGTACTCCCCATGTCCCTGCCACCATCCCACTCCTGCCTCATGTCCCCCACCTCCCCCATGTTCCCTATGCCTGTCCCCAGGCCCTGCAGCATGACAGGGTGCCCAGTGTCCGGGTACCTCCCTCTGCCTGTCCTCACCCATGCAGACTGCATCCCAGGTGTGATGGGCAAAATGGGGTGATCCCTGTCCACAGAGGTTTTGTGGGGATGGACAAGGGTGAGGGATCCAGTGCATGGTCACCCCAAGGAGCCAGCAGGCCACAAGCCAAGCTCCCCTGTGTCTCTGCGAGGGCTAGGGTGTATTACAGCTGGTCAATGCGGCTCATTGATTTCCTACATTGGCTGGAGGGAGCAGCACGTCGATCCTGTCACCTCATTCCTGGTGGGCATGTGGGGAGACCCCTGTGCCAGGGAGATCTGGCGCAGGGGCAGGGCTCCTGGGGCTTGTATATAGGGTGGAGGAAAGGCTTTTCTGTATTTAACATGTGTGGTTCCCATCTGTGCTGGGTTGTGCATGCCCTGGTTTGCACGCAGCGGGTCCCGCTCCCTGCATGGGTGTGAGTGTGAGTGTGTGTGGAACTGCACAGTGCCATGTCAGGTCTGTGCTCCCTGTGTGCTCAGCTTCATTGTGGGGGGAGAGAGGGGTGACACTGGTAGCAGGCTGGGTGACAGGCGGTATGTGGTGAGGAGACGGAGTGGGCAGAGATGTCCCCCGTACAGCTGGTGTGTGGTCTTAAAGGGTGGCACTGGTCAGGAAACAGTGCAATGAGGGGACTTACTGGCTCATCCACAGTGGCTCTGGCAGGAGGGGATGGGGACAGCAGCAGGGACCTTACTTTTGGGTGCCACGAGGCCATGCTGCTGCGTTTTCTGTTTGGAGATCACACAACGTGGCGTTATTCAGAGGGGCTAGGGCTCAACCCCCTGGATGCCTGCCTGTGAGATAGCAGGTATAGGTGCAGGCAGGGCGCAGGCAGCGTGTGCCCCGCAGCCATGCCCAGGGAGGCTGCCAGCACTGGATGCTGCCTCGAAAGCAACCCAGGGATGGCTGGGGTGGGTGAGCTGCATAGGCCGAATATCTCGTCCGGGAAGTGTTACGTTACACCCTGCTGTGCAGAAAAAAGGCTGACTGTCCGGTTCCCGGGGTCAGCCGGGAGGTGGGAAGCGGCTCCTCCCTCCCAGGCCTGGGGAGGCTTTACACAGAGAAAGCATCCCCGGCATTTCTTGTCCTTCAGCCTCACGCCCTGCCCCTGGCTGGGGCTCCCCATGCGCAGCAGGAGCAGAGCCAGCAGCGCGGAGTGAATACTGGGAGGTGGATGGCAGGGGAGGTCGGTGTGGGGGGATAAATTCTGCCACCGCTTCCCAGGGTGAGAGCTGGCTCATTCCTTGCTTGCTCTGTTTTTTTTTCTCCAACCCTGATTGGAAAGGTGATGCTCCAGAGACCCACACATGAGTTTCCCACCTGGTGGCATGTCCCAACCAGCCCGTGGTACAGTGGGATGTCCCTTATGTTCAGTGCCTCTGGGCGCACAGGGACAAGGGGACTGATTTCCTTTGGGTAGCTTACATGGGATGAGAAAGGGAGAGGGGAAAGCAGTTACTGGGACCAGACCTGCTCTGGGTGGTGCTGCCCTGTTTGGGGTGACAGTTTGGGGCAGGCTGCAGTGCAGGCTTGCCCCTGGGTCTGCAGGGTGGCTGTCACCCCTGTCCCTCCCCTGTGATCACCCAGGAGGGGACGTGCCCCTCCCTGGGAGGGACGTGTCATCTCCCCCCCCAGGGCCATCCCCAAGCTGCAGGGCTGTGCCTTGCCCAGCCTGGGGAACAGGTTCTCCGCTCTCGGCACGGGCTGAATGGGGAGGGTGGCCGTGGTGATCCGGCTTTCGGAGGTTTCCCAGGGGCTGGGCTGTGATGCTGTGAAGGACATGAAGGACAGCATGTGCCTGCTCACAAGGTGCCCGGGCACTGGCAGTGTGGGCATGGGGGTCCTGGAGCTGGGGAGAGACCCTGTGGTGGCTGGACTGTCTTTCCCACTGTGATCCCTTGCTTGAAGCTGCCCCATACCAGCATGCCACTGCTGGTATCACCTAGGACAGATCTCCGGGTCTGTCCTTGCTGTCATCCTCCTGGGTGGTGAGGACAGCTAAGTGAACAGGGACCACCAAATCCAGGCTGGTTTGTGGAGGGTGGGCAAGGAGCCATTTCCCCGGCTCTCTGAAACGACGAGAGGGCCCTGATGGGGATGAGGTAGGAGGGGGGTGCGGGACCAGCTGTTGGGGGGGAGTTTGTGCAGCACCGTGGTGCTAAAAATGGGAGCAGAGGATGAGGTTGCGGTGGAGAAACCCATTGAGGGTTAAAGAGGCAAAAGCTCCTTCACCCAGGGGAGTGTTTCCCATGTGTTTGCCCCGGTTTTATACATTTCCCAGGGTGCCAGTTCGGGGGGCTCTGGTGGGACCTTTGCTCTGATGTGGGAGGGCCACTCTGATGTTATGGGGTTGTGAGACCCCCTCACCCCTGCCTCTTGCATCAGTCCACGGCGCCAGTCTATGTACACTTGATAAGGACACATGGTTAGAAACCTGGGCAAAGGTCTGGGAGATCTCCAGCATCCAGCACTGTGAGGCAGCCCCAGCCCCGGGGTGGGGGGCAATGAGCAGTGTCTGACCATGCACTACCCATGAGCCCCTCCCCTTTCCTGGGGACAGGGATGCCACATCACAAGTTGTGATGCTGCATCACTGGATTTGCATTTGACTTGGAGGGCGCTGGGAAGAGCCTGGCATTGCTGGTGCCAGCTCAGCCCCGTGAATTCAGCTTCTGCCCCTGGGGGGCCATGCATAAACATGGAGACAGGTGCCCTGGTTTCCTCCAAGCGATGGAAGAGCAATGCCAGGGCTTCCCTCTCCATCTCCCAGCTCTTTTCGGAGGTGGCACCGTGGGAAGGCCACCAGCAGGAGGGACTCAGACATCTGAGTTTTGTGCCCGGCTCTCTGACAGTGGAGTGCTTGCTGGCAGGAGGATGCCCTCCCTGCCAGGAGCCCAGCAGCTCATTCAGATCCATCTGGTTGTGGTTGAGGGGATCAGGACCTCCCAAAGCTCCTTCCTCCCTGCCTGGGAGCAGCTGGGGGGGTGTCAGTACTGGATGGCCCTTTGGGGACTCTCGGGTGTCTGGTAGCCTCAGCAGTTAATTGGGGATTGCTTGCTTTGCCAGCAGCTGTGTGCTGTCATCCACAGCCATCCCTGGTGTGGCCATTCCTCCTCTTGCCGTCGTGCTGCTCCTGCCACATCTGTCCCTGCTGCCAATAGTCACCTCTTGCACCCGCCTACCCTTTCCATGCACTTTGGGGGGACTCACTGGCCATGAATGGATGTGCTCATGTCTCAAAGCCTGGAGGAAAGTGCTACGAGTTGGCTGCAGTCCTCCCTACCATGTACATCCTGGTCCATCAGTTCCCCTTCCCGTTCCTCGGGGTCATCCCAAAATGGGGTGGCAGGTGCCTCTGTCCCCATTGCTTTCACCTGCAGGGTTGGAGAGAAAGAGGCAGCTCAGGAGGGGGATCCCAGGGAGAGGCATGTGGTCTCCCTGCCCCAGCCCCTGCCTCCAGCACATCTTCAACCCAGGTGCAGCAATAACAACCGCAGGGCTCCCGGGGATAAATTAGAGGGTCTCTGGTTACACTGCAGCGGGGGAGGACACAAATGTACGTGGTGTTTGCTCCTGGCCGCGGCTGCCTGGAGGCTTCTCGATGGCAAACCTGTGGGCAGAGCTGTGCCCTGGAGCCGGGACCACCTGCAACCAGGAGGTGGCAAGGGTCAGCACGCTAGTCCCCGGCGGCAGCAGCTCCGGTAGCTCTGGCACAAGTGTGGGGGGCACAGGGCAGTAGTGGGGGGCTGCTGGGGCATGGGTGGAAGTGCGTGTGGAGGTGTTCTGCATGTATGTGTGCACATGGACCAGCATGAGTCTTTGGATCCATATAAATGCCCATATAAGTGTAGGGGTACGCCTGTGGGAGTCTGAACCCGTGTGAGTGCTGACTTGTCTGTATGTGGGGAGTACGAGTGCCCACATGTGTAGGGATCCCTGGGAGACCCTACGTGTGTAAGGACCCATATAAGAGCCCAAGTGTCTATGAACCCGTCTGAGGGCTGGTATGTGTTTGTGGATCTATATGAGTGCCCAGGTATGTATGGACCCATATGTGTGTGTGTGTAGGGGAGCATATGGCACCGTGTGTGTGCCCACATGCATATGGTATGCCCACGTGTATCTGAACACACCCATGTGTATGTATAGGGACGTGTAGTGTCCCAGCATGTATGGGCACTCCTGCACATGCATGGACCAGTGTCTCCATGTATGGAGCCACATGGACCCATGGGTGTTGGGGCAGGGTTTGGGGGCTGAGTGCCCCTCCAAAACCCACCCTGCACCTCCTCCTTGCCCCATTGCTGAGCAGTCCTGGTGGATGCCAGCCCCCTGTTCCCCCCCAGGGCCCTTCCCAGCCCTACTGCAGTCCGGGGGATGCTGAAAGCCTTGGCGACTGCTGCAACACCATCTCCCAGCCAGGGGGAGGGGGGTCCCGAGGGCTTGGGATCGGGGGCTTCAAAGAGGAGGTGTAAAAACTAATCAAGGGTGTGAGAATAAAGGTGCTGCAGGCAGGAGAGGAGTGCTGGCAGGAGCCCCTCCATGGCTGCTGCCCTGCAATCGGACGTGAGTGGGGAGTTTGGGGGGGATGCACACCCCCTGCCCTCACGAACTTGGGCCTCTGCTAATCCACTAATTGGGTTAATAATGGAGGTAAATCCCCTGTGCAGGCAGCAGGCTGGGCAGGGCTGCATCAGGGAGGTGGGATCTGGTCCCACTGGGGTGCCCATGGGGGTTTGCTGCTGGAGGGGGGGGTGTGTGTGGCAGTGAGCTCAGGTGTGCACGGCGGAACATGCACAGGGGACAGCATATGTAGGGGGTGAGTGTATGTGCACGAGGGGGACATGTATAGAAAATGCATGAGCATGCCCAAGATGTGTGTGGTTGTGCAGAGAAAGTGTTTATAGGGGTTGCGTGAGTTTGCACAGGATGCATGTGTGTGCATGGGGGGAGTGCATAGGGGACGTGTGAGTGTGCACAGCAGGTGTGTATGTGTGCACAGGGGGAGCATATAGGGGATGTGTGGGTGTGCACAGAAGGTGTGTGGAAAAGGAGAGTGGGTATAGGGGGTGTGTGAGTGTGCATAGGTGGTGGGGGTGTGCACAGGGAGAGAGTATAAAGGGGATGGATGAATGTGCACGGGGGATTGTGTGTGCATAGAGAGAGTGTATAGGGGATGTGTGGGTGTGCACAGAATGTGTGTGCAAAAGCCGAGTGGGTTATAGGGGGTGTGTGGGTGTGCACGGGGTAGGTGTGCACAGGGAGAGTGTGTAGGGGGATGCATGAGCGTGCATAGGGGGGTTGTGTGTGCAGAGGGAGAGCACGTATAGGGGCTGTGTGAATGTGAACAGGGCGGGTGCTTGCCCAAGGAGAGCGTGCCTGGAGGTGAGTGTGTGCAAGGAGAGTGTGCACACAATGTGTGCGTGTGCAGAGCAAACTTGGGGGCTGGGTGAGGGGGGTGGGGGGGGCGCTGGCTGTGTGAGTGTGCACAGGGCAAGTGTGCCGAGCATTGTACATGGGGGCTGTAGAGACCTGTCCCCTGGTGCACAGGGCACGCACCGGGGATGCCCACGTCGGCGGGGCGATGTTTCCCCGCTGTGGGCTGCAACTTGCAGCAGCTCCACCCTGGATCCCCTGTCCGGTGGTGGGGTGGGAGTGAGCACCAGCACCAGATGCCCTTTCTGCTCTTCTGGCAGCGATGGCATGGGCCAGGGTCTCCGTCGGGGTGGGGTGCCACCAGCCCTTCCTCCCCCACCATCGTTTCAAAGTGGCCAGAGGAGGGGGGTGGAGCTGGAAGTGATGGGAGGGTCACCGAGCACCTAACGCAGTTCCCAGGAGTGTGCACAGCCCCCCCAGGTGTGCACCCCCATGCTCACCTACCCCCATAGGGGTCCATGCCCCATGTGTACAAGCCCCATATGCACACCTATGTACGTATAGTGGGTGTGCGTGTGTCTTGGGGAACACCTGGGGTGGTGCCAGCACTAGAGGGGTGTCCCCCGGCTCCGGTCACCCCGGGAGGGATAAAGGAAAAGGAAAGGAGGGGGGGTGGGGGTGGAGGGGTGGAGGGCAGGGATGGAGCGGGATGCAGGGATAGAAAGGAAAGGAAGGATGGAGGGGGAGGCGGCAGCGTGGCAAGCGCCGGCGGGTCAGGGAGGTTAACCCGAACAAATCCCCTCATTGACTCCCTGCCTGCTCAGCCATGAACGAGTAACAAGGGGCCGAGCGTGGGGGACGCGCGCTGACCGGGAGCCGAGATGCCCCCCCCCACACCCCCGCGTTACAGCCCCCAGACAGACGGATGCAGGACGGCGGGTCGGGGCCACAGACCGTGCCCACGGTGCCACCACTCAGCACATTTCCTCCAGCTCCAACCCTGGGGGGAGCCATGCCAGCTCCCCGTGCCTCAGTTTCCCCTCCTGTAAAATGGGTTGAGGAGGAGGCTGGGGACCCTGCGAGCGCCCCCCTTCACCCCGGGATGGGGCAGTGGGTCGGGGGGCTGCCGTCCCAAGGCCAGTGCTGCCAGCAAACAGTCCCTCACCTTGCACGGAGCCGGGTTAATGTTTGCAGCAGGCAGCCCTCCTGGGAGCGGCGGCACCCGCCGATGCGGGGAGCGGGGTTTAAATGACCTGCTGGATCCGCCGCATTATCAGCGCTGATTAAACCTGCCTGCTCTATAAAGCACCGTTAAATATTAAGCATGATGAAAGGCTTTGAGGGGGGAGCCGCAGCCCTGGGAGAGGGCTCTGGATGGGGGTGTCCGGCCATACTGCTGGGGTGACCGCTGAGGCTGGGGATGTTAGGGTGAGTGAGCACCTCAGAGCCCATCGGTGGTGTGGGGTCAGGGGTGCAGCCCCTCTCCCCCCTGCCGACTAAGAGACGGCAGTGCCTCAGAATGCAGCCGGAGTCTGGGCAAAGCCATCCCGTAACCATTAACTTATTAACAACTGGTGGAGGAGGCCAGTGTTGGCTTGCAAGGTCAGGGGGTGGTTTGTGCCCGGCGGGGAGTGAACTGCCCCCCAGCTCTGACAATGTGGATGGGGTGGGGGAAGCTTGCAAGCCCTTGGCTCTTTTATATGTGCCCCATAGCTGGGGGGACACTGGGGCAGTTCTGACTGTGGACACTGTTGGGGTCCCTGCGCCTTGGGGTGCACAGGGCTGTGCATCAAATGGGAATAGCCAGTTCCTGTGGCTGAAAGCCTGCAGCGTAAACTGAGGAGCTGATGGCTTTCCTGTCCCCCCTATACCATCAGGACACAACGGGAGGGACGCCCCAGTTTCTGAGTGCCTGGCCGTGCACCATCTCCCTGGGGAAGGAGGCAGGGACCCCTGGCTCAGAGATGACAGGGATGCTCCGGAGGGGTGCAAGGACACCAGAATAGCCTGTCAGTGTTTGGCCACCCATGACGTGCAGCTGCACCCCAGGAAGCTTGGAGGGGTGCATGGGGATGAGCATCGCCTGAGCTCCCTGCGTGAACAGCGGCCAGATGGAAAAATTAGCAGTGCGGCTAATCAATGCAGTGCATATTAAGAGGCTCGGGGTGTGTGTGGGGGGGGAAGGGGTTGGCAGGAGGGAGCCGAGCAGGGTCTGGGATCAATATGACTCGTATTAAGTGGATTAAATCCTGGTTGCCGATCTGAGCCCTCGCTGCCAGCAGGAGGTGGCAGCTGAGCAGGGGCTGCAGGGGGTCCTGCTGCTGTTGTTTGCTTTGGCAGCAGGGCCCTGGGGAGGTCCATGGGGGTGACTTGCTGAGGCAGGGCAGCCTGGATATGCCTGGGGGTGGCTTAGCACCTCACTGCATCCTTCCTCTGTCCAAGGGATCAGCTGGGCTAAGGGGCGCCAGAGACCCCAACTCCAGACCTACAAGTCCCCTCAGCTCTGGCAGTGGCATCTCCCGGCTCAGTGAGAGGTGCTAATGATGTTATTTAATTGCGGTGAGGAGGAGGGGGAGGCACAAGGTCTATTCACATCCCTTTAATAAACCATGTTCGACCCACTGACCTTTAACCTGCCCGACAAGCCCCGTTATCCCCATCCCTTAAGGAATAAAGACGTCGCCATGGCAATGGGATGACGGGAGGGAGCGGGGTCCCCGAAGCTGCATCCAGGGTGGGTTGGGGACAAGGATACCCCACTCTGGCCTTGCACCAGCACCCGAGTGATGGTGCTGGACAGAGGTGGGGGGGTGGGAGGGCTGGGGTTGCCACAACATTTGGGGGAGCCAAGGACCATGGATGGGGGTCCCCAAGGTCAGCAGAGCAGAGCTGCGCTGCGCACCAGTGGGGTATCGATCCCTGGGCTTGACAGTTTAATACTTCTGTTTATAGAGGAATATAGTTACATCGATGGCGTTAAATGAGTTACTAATTATATCAATACAAACACGATTAAAAGGGTCCTTGCTCATAGGTCACCGCAAGCAGGAGCCGCTGCTCACATTGCACAACTGTCCCCGGGCAAGGCCGGTCTGGCTGCTCCGAGGGGCAGGGTGGGGGGATGCACTGGGGCAGTGTGTGCCTCTGCGGGGTGTGGGGGTGTCCAGCCAGGGGAGGGAGGCCTGTCTGGAGCTGTGCATGCCTGTATGGGGCTGTGCATGCCCATCTGGGGCACTGTGCACACCCATATGGGGCTGTGTGTGCCCATATGGAGTTGTGTGCTTCCGTCTGGGGCTGTGTGTGCCCATCTGGGGTTATGAATGCCCATCTGGGGTTGTGAGTGCCCATTTTGGGGTAGTGCATGCCCGTCTGGGATAGTGCGTGCTCATCTGGAGTTGTGTGTGCATATCGGGGGTTGTGTGTGCACATCTGGGGTGTGTGCCAACGAAAGGCTGTGCGTTCTCACCTGGGATTGTGCCTGCCCCCCTGGGGCTGTTCCTGCCCATAGGAGGCTGTGCATGTCCGGACGCAGTTGTATGTATGCCTGTGCAGAGATTTGTGCCTGTGCAGGTTGTGTGTGTGTACCGGGCTATGCACTCTCACCTGATGTTCTGTGTGCCCGTGCAGGGGTGGTTCACACCGATGCAGGGTTGTGCATGCTTGTGCAGGGTTGTACGTGCCCACACAAGCTTGTGTGTGCCCCTGGGGCAGATGTGTGTGTGCATGCACAGGGTTGTGCATGTGCTTGTGTGGAGTTGTGCATGCCCATGAGGGGTTGTGCACACTCATGTGGGGTCGTGTGTACCCACACAATGTTGTGCACACCCATGTGGGGTTGTGTCAGCCCATGTGGGGTTGTGTACACCCACACAAGATGTGTGTGACTGTTTATCACCCTGGGCGGGTGTGATCTGCCACTTAGACAGTCAGTCCCCAAGTGAGGCGGGAGGGGACCCCAGTGCCCACCCTGCAGGAGGGAGAGGGTGAATGTCAGGGCCAGGCGCCCTGGGTAGGGGATGGAGCTGGCTCCTTCCTCAGGTAAGAGTCCTCAGGGTGTCTGTGGGCCCCTCCATGCCTGGAGGCTGTAGGAGACCACCACCCATGCCACCCCATGGCACACCTGTGAACCTGTGGCACCTGGATCCCATTGCCAGCCTTGGCTGGGACCCAGCTTGCCCCCTGTCAGCAAGAATACCCCCAAAACCACCTCCTCTCCACCCTGAGCACCCCCAAATCTCATGGGGCGCTCGATGCATCCCCCGTTACTCGGCTCCACTGTCATCTCCACTTAAAAGCTGACCTTTGCTCCCCGTTTGATGTAATGTGTTTTTGCATCTGGGTGCCCCACAGATAAAAGGTTAGAGGTTAATAAATGGTCAAAAAATAGATCCTAACACTGGGAGGTTACACCTGTTTCAGGGGCTCAGAGGCAGTGGTGGCACACACCGGGTGGGATCCTGCCTGCCCTGGTGGGAGCAGAAGTGTGAGCAGCACCCAGGGGTCCAGTGGAGCTGTGGGTGCTGCTCAAGATGGGTTGGCCTTCCGGGAAGGTGGTGGGATGGTCAGCAGTTGCTGGTATGGGGGGGGTTTGCTCCTGCTTTGACAAGCCAGGAGATCGCAGGGGGTGGAAAAGGGTTTGGTGTGGAGCGGTGGGAGTTGGAGCTGTGCTGCAGGCAGGGACAGGCAGGGGAACGCAGGCAACGCCTGGCTCACACAGCCTTCCCAGGGCAGAAATCAAAGCAGCCCCCCTGGAGCTCAGCTCCAAGCCTGACCTAGTTACTGGAATCGATGGCTTGAGGAGCTCCTGGGAAGGGGCAGGCGATGGAGAGCGGGCGCAGAGCGGGGCAGGTAGCACCATGGTGGAGGGGAGGGACAAGGTGCTGGCACCCCAAGGGCACCCTGCTGCAAAGAGGGGATGGGTAAGTGGTGCCCAGAGGGTAAGGAAGGGGCAGGGACAGATAGAGCACCATGGAGCATCTTGGAGCTGGGCAGTCAGCACCCATGGGTGCAGTGGGAGATGGGCAGTAGCACTGGTAGTGAGGGTTAGGGACAGGTGGTAGCACCCGTCTGTTAGACAAGGGACAGGCAGCTGGCAGCCAGGGGTTAGATGAGGACTGCGTTAGTTGTGTCTGTCCAGTGATGGGAACTGTGAGGGGTCTGTAGGAGCATCCCTGCATCCATGTGTCCCCATGTCCCCCCATCCCTGCATCCGCACATCTCCATGTCCCCCAAGTCCCTGCATCCCCATATCCCTGTGTGTCTCCATGTCCCCCCATCCCTGCATCCCCACATCTCCATGTCCCCCAAGTCCCTGCATCCTCACATCCCTACATTCCCCTGTCCCTGCGTCCCCATATCTCTGCATTCTTGTGTCCCCATCACATCCCTGCATCCCCCCCATCCCTGCAGCCCAGCTCTCTTTATCTGCCCCGTGAATGATGTGCTCTGTGGAAGGGGGGGTGTGTGTGCTCCCTTTCTATTGGTTTTTAACGGCCTTTCCCAGCACAATTGTTTTTTAAACGACTCTATTTTGTGCCTGACTTTGTTTTCCAGCTTGCATTTCTTTGTATATGTTTTGGAAATCCATTCTGGACTGCTGAGTTTTGTTTCTTTTCAATGCCTTTAAATTCTTACCAGGCTCGCTGGGAGGAATTGGTGTCTATAGCGCCTTCGATTGGTGCTAATTTTTCCTTCATGTGCTCTGACTTTTACTGCTGGGCCATCGATCTGGTGGGCTCCAATTTGTCATGGTCACCCAGGCGCTGTGCTGGAATCAGGCGAGCCCTGGCTTTCACAGGGAGCCGGCACTTCGTGTCCCTGGTGTCAGGGCTGCGCTCGCCTCCCACTGCCATCCCCTCAGCTCTGCCCAGGGACCCGTGTCCGTGCCATCCGTACCTGCATCCGTCCAACACACAGAAGTATCCTCACCACCATACGTGTGCATCTGTGCAACCACGTGCACTGCCACCGGCTTGCACGTGTGCCAGTGCACCCACAAACTTGCTGGGACACACAAGGGACAGTGTTGGGGCACACACGGTGCTGCACCCGCTGTTTTCTACTCGTGCACTTGCACACAGTGCACGGATATCTGTTTCTGCACTCACACACCCACTGTGGGAAGTCCTTGTGCCTTGCAGGGATGTGTCAGTGCCGTGCTCACACCCTGGTCCAAGTGCACAGCCAAGGAAAATGGCTTTGGGTTTCCCATGCCCGGCCAGGGGAGATGGCTTTGGGGTCCCCATGCCCTGCTGAGGGAGGAGGATTTGGCAGTGTGTCCCTTTGCAGAGGTGCTTCACGCTGTCCTTGGCCATCGATCAGGCCCTGTCTCACAGTGACGTGTCTCAGGCTGTGCTATTAAGGTCGACAATAGCCCTGTCACCCTGGTCAAGGGGGGCAGCTCTGGCACTGGGTGCTGCCGTGGTCATGCCAGCTCGCCCTGCCCCAGGACTGGTGGATGCGTGGGTGGATGCATCTCCCTGCAGATGAGGATGTCACTATGCTATGACCTGTTGAATACTGGCACTGGGCAGTGCTGGGAGGCCGCTGAGTCAGAACAGGGCTGAGCATCCCTGGGATTTGCTGCTGCCCCACCTACATTGGCATCATCTTCCTAGGCTGAAACACTCTCATCCCTCCACCTATGGAGGTGAGGGCCAGGGAAGCTGAGGCACAGATGCAGCATCTCTGCAGCAAGGGTCAAAATAGTGGAGTCTGGAGAGCCCACGCCAGCCCCCAGGCATGGGGAGAGCCCAGCACTACCAGCATGGAGGGTGCACCAGGGGGTCTTGTCCATGGGGCAGAGAGAACCTCCCATTGCTGGCAGAGTGGGCAGATGAGGCCAGGGGTGGTGCTGGGTCCTGGCACAGGCAGGGTCCTGCCTCTGGCACTGTCTCCCCTCTATCTCCTGCTCCCATGTGTGCCCGTAGCACTGACCCCTCTCTCTCCTGCCCCCAGCTTTATGAACTGGACGAGGACCCAAAACGCAAGGAGTTCCTGGACGACCTCTTCGGTTTCATGCAGAAGAGAGGTAAAGGTGGGTGGTTGGGGTGGGCGCTGCTGGCACTGCTGCCCCAGCCGCCTGGCGGGGCTCACAGCGTGGTCCACTAAGGCACCAAGCTGCTGCGGGTCTCTACAAGCCCCCCAGGCATGTCCTGTGAGGCTTCTCACCACTATCTCCTACACACACACACATAAACTCACACAGCAGATTTGCCCCCATTGCCCCGGGCTGAGCCCACCATGGGATGCCTGCTGGCCACAGCAGCTCCCCTGAGACCCCCAATATGTGGCTGGTGGTGATGCCCATTGCCGATGCCCGCTAGCAGTGCCCGGTGGGGGTGCCCATTAGCATACCCCTTGCTGACAACCCTTAGCAAAACCCATTCATGATGCCCATTAGCACTGCCTGTTTCCAGGGCCTTTTAGAGGTGCCTGGTGGGGATGCCCTTGGCGGTGCCCATTAGCAACGCCTATTAGCGATGCCCATCAGCGCTCCCCATTAGCAGTGCCCGGTGAGGGTGCCCGTTACCCGCACCGCTGATGCCCGTGATGCTGCAGGAGTGGGATCAGTGGTCCAGGCAGCACCGGCCGCCCAGGGGTTAAGGGCTCACCAGCCGGCCCGGCCGCATCGGAAATCTTTGCTATCGGCATGGGGGGCCGAGCCGGCTCCTGGGGACTCGATAAATGCTTTAACCTTCGCCCTCCCCAGCCTGGCCTGCAACAATTAAAAGTTGCCGAGCGCGGGCGTGTGGCCGGCCGTATTAATTAGAGCCTTTTGCCGGTGTGTGGATTAATGAACATACCGCTCAATAGCCAGTAAACCCCAGGCAGAGGTTAATGCCGAGCTAATTAATGGGGGAAGGCTAGGGGGGGTGCAGGAGCAGCAGGGCTGGCTGCGTGTGGGGCGAGGGTGGGCAGAAAGGGACAGTTGCCCCCAGGCCATGCCTGTAGGAAGGGTGGTGAAGGTGCCCACCTGCCTGTGGGGTGGCAGTGATCGACTTTCAGGTTGGGCTGAGACTCCACAAACTCGTTTCACCCAGGGCTGTGCTGCTGGGGGCTGGTATGGCCTTGGGGCTCACGCCAGAGCCCATCTGGAGGCAGTTTGGGGGACTGGGTGCTGTCCCATGGGTGTCCCTTGGTCCCCCTGTCCCTGGTGCGGGGCTGTGGGGAACGAGCAGGAGCATCAGCACTGCCTCAGCCCCCCGCCATCCATCAGCTGCAAGATTCATGGGCTGTTCCACGGCTTCATTATCTCTCTTTCCAGAGCTAATTAACTCCCTCGCCATTGGGGCCGGGGCTAATTAAGCAAACGCCTGGTGGTGCAGGGAGGAGGGAGGGAGCCCGATGCTTCCCTGCCAACGCTGCTCCTCATCCCTCTGTGTCCGGGTGTCCCGCTCCTGTCCACTCCATCCCATGCCTCCTCTGAAAGGGTGGCATCTGCCCGGGGAGGGCAGGCAGGTGTGCAGGTCTGGGTGTACGAGTGTGGGTGTTGTGGGTGTGGGTATGCAAATGCAGATGTGAGTGCGCCTGTTGGAGGAGTGGGGGATTTTGGAGCCGAGTAGCAAAGGGAAAGGGGGCAGGGGGCTGCGGGGCAGGGACAGCGTTGTGGGGGCCTTCGGGATCTGGCTGAGAAGCAGCGCCTCGTGATCCAGCGTGGGTGCTGCTGGGGCACCCAGAGGTGCGTGGGCAGGGGCTGCAACCCCTGGGCTGTGTCCCCGAGGTGGATTGATGCCCCTGAAGTGAGTCCTAAAGAAAGGGGCTGTGTGTGCCCGCCTGTCTGTCAGGGCATTTGTCAGTGAGGCGGAAAATTAGCAGGGCTGGGGACAGCCCCACTGGGGGAAACACTGGGGACCCTGTGGCACGGGGCAGGGAGACTCAGGCCCAGCGGCAGGTGGGGGTGACTGCTGGAAGGGATCTGGGGGAGCAGGGATGACATGGCGTGCAGGCAGTGAGGCATGTCATTTGCATGCCCCAGCCTCCGTGGCAGTCTCCAAAGTGGTGAGCTGGGTTGTAGGGCCACTATTTCTGCTTTTGCTCGCTCGGGGTCCAGGAGCCCCCTGTTCCCCTACCAAGCCAAGGGCTCTGCTGATAACACGGGGCCATTAATTAATCAAGGAGCTAATTGCAGCGCCACAATGGCTGCCTCACCTCCCCAGGCTTTTGTGCCGTTCACCCTGGCCAGGGCTGGGGCCATCACTCTGCTGGGATGCAGACAGGTCCCTTTGTCAGCAGGATGGGCACCGGTTGCCCTCCCCATGCAGCCCCAAGATTAATGGCAAGCCACTTTCATTAGCCGCCACAGCTTAAGTGGGGGGGAAGAGAAAAGAAGTCCGTGGGACATCGATCAGAGGCTGAGACCCCACAAAGTCATTGGTATATTGGGGTGATGGGGAGCCCTAGAATCAGACCCCTCTGAGGAGATGGGGCCAGTGCCAGCAGCTCCCGGGCAGGGCTGGCAAGCAACTGCCAGCAGATATCGAGTCGATATCTCTGCCTTTTTCCCAGGAGGATAAACTCCTCTCCCCCTTCCTGACCAGGCGAACAACACAGACACAAAAAAAAAAAAAAAGTTAAATGAACTCAGTAAAGGAATAAAAAGAGCTCATTTTTCAGGCTTATGTGAAGAAGCTGAGCCGATATCGGGGCCATAAATTAGGGATGCTGGAGGATGGCGGTGAGTGACGGCTTTGTTTGAGGTGCGAAGCGCAGCCGTGACAGCCTCCCCCGGCCAAATGGATGGCTTTCCGATAGCGCCTGTGCCCCACCACCCCGCAGGAGGAATAAATATGGGTGGGATGGGACAGGACAAGATGAGATGGGATGGGATGCTCATCCCTCTTCTGCCCTGCTGCAGCTTCCAACCACTGCCCGGACCATTGCCCTGAGGTGCCATGGGGCAGAGCAAAGCTCTGGGGCTATTTGGGTGTCCTGGAAAAGTGTGGAGGGGGGCTTTAAACAGAGCTGGTGGCTGCTGGGATCATGCTGGCCCATGCTGGGTTCACAAATCCCTGGTGACCCCATGCTCCCTTGCCCCATGGCCTTGGTGTGGAGGTGATGCTGGGGGGGGCACAGGTCAGGGTCCTTACTGGCGGCACTGGAAGGGGATTTGGGGTCAGGTCTCTTTGTGGGGAGGCACTGAAGGCCTTTAAGCAGTCAAGGGCTGCTGGGAGGATCTGTGGGATGGGGGGTCTCTCTGGGGGTTCATGGGGATGTCCCTCTCTATGGGTCTCTGCGGGTGATTTTTAAGAGAGAGAACCCCTCCATTGGGATGTTTTAGGGTGAGTTCCTCCAGAAGGGTTATGGGGGGAGTCCCCCTTCAGAGAGGGTTACAGGGTGAGTCCTTCTTTAAAGTTTCGGTGGAGGTAGGGCTCTTTTTGGGGCTCTGAAAGGGGGTTACAGAAAGAGTCCTTCTAGGATGCTCTGAGAGATGTAGGAGGAAGATGCTCTATAGGGAGCTCTAAGAGTTGTGGGGGGATGACCCACTCTAAGGAGCTCTGGAGGAAGCCCTTTGTCTGTCCCACCATGCCCCCACATCCCAACTGAGAGTATACTGGGCACCACCAACAGCTCCATCAATAGGGACCCTGTGCCAGGATCTGTCCCACCCACAGGCATGGCACCACTCTCCCAGGCACCTGGGGGTCCTGCCTGCACCCCCCGTGCCCATGAGTGCTCAACTGGGCACAGAAAGATGTGTCTTCCACTCGGGGGGCAGCTGGTACCTGCAGTGGTGGTGGGTACAAGGTGGAGACATTGTCCCCAAGGAGTGAGAGTCCCCCTGGGCTCATCCCACTCCCTTTTCTTTCCCCCTCTGTGTGCGGCTGGAAGGGACGCCCGTGAACCGCATCCCCATCATGGCCAAGCAGGTGCTGGACCTGTACACACTGTACCGACTGGTGACGGACAAGGGTGGCCTGGTCGAAGTCATCAACAAGAAGATTTGGCGGGAGATCACCAAGGGTCTCAACCTACCTACCTCCATCACCAGTGCTGCCTTCACCCTCCGCACGCAGTGAGTGCCTGTCAATGGCAGCGGGTGGGGGGGCCACCCACTGGCTTGGATGTTCCTGAGCCCCCACCAGGGTACTGCTTGCAGTGCCCCAAAGGGGGATGGAGGGCTCTGCCCCTTCCCAGGTGCCGTCCCCACCCTGGTTCCCGCTCAGCACAGGGCTGGCTGGCCGGGAGGCGGGTGATGCTGGGACTCATCCTGGCCCTCTCCCTGAGCAGATACATGAAGTACCTGTATCCCTATGAATGTGAGAAGCGGGCACTCAGCTCTCCCGGGGAGCTCCAAGCCGCCATCGACAGCAACCGTCGGGAGGGACGGAGGCAGACTTTTGGCACGGCGCTCTTCAACTACTCACCGGCCGGCACCCCAACCCTGCTGGGCTCCCCCAAAATGCCTCTGCCAGCTCTTAGCATCTCCACACACAGCTGCAACCAGCTCAGCCAAGTGCATGCTGTGAAGAAAGGTGGGTGAGGACCACGTCTGCCCTGTGGCAGGCATCTCTCCCCTGGGGTGGACGCTACTCTGGCAACGGGGATGTTCCCTCTCTGCTCTTGCCCTTTTTGCTTGGGGAAAATAGGAACAATTTTGTTCTTTTAGTCCCTCTCTGAAACTGAGAAAGGTTTATTTCTCCTGGGTTTGGATGAGGACCAAGCCGAGATGCCCATGCTACTGGGATGGAGGTGGCACCGGCTGAGGATGATGAGATGGGGTGGTGATGGGGGGATGTGCTGAGCTCTTTCGGTCGTTGCAGAGGATGGCGTGCTGGCAGCAGCAGTGCCGGGACGCATCGCTATCCCAGTCGGACTGGCCGGCCACCACCTCGCAGCGGCCCAAGCAGCAGCTGCCTCACAAGCAGCAGTGCTGGAGCAGCTACGGGAGAAGCTGGAGACGGGGGAGCCCCCAGAGAAGAAAGTGGCCCTGACGGTGGAGGAGCAGCAGCGGCTGGTGCAACATGCACTGCAGCACAACCTCCTGGCCGTGGCCTCCCAGTTCCCCATGAACGTCAAGATCTCCAACCGAGGTAGCAGGATGCAACACCTCAGCTTGGGTCACCCCATCCCCTGGCATCCCAGGAAGGAGTAGCAGTGACCAGAAAGGAGCATGGATGCCCAGAGAGGCCGGAACCCGGCTTCTCTCTCTCGGGCAGGTTCTTGTTTCTGTTTCTCTTAATGCTCATATTGGTATTTCCTTTCCCCAGATGACAGACAGGAGACTGCATTGAACCTGTCCACCAACGGCATTAGCAGTATCAACATGTCAATAGAAATAAATGGAGTTGTCTACACAGGTAAATAGAAGGGCCGCTTGGCCCGTGTAATTGCGTCCGGGAAATCCAATAACTTATAGCCACTGCCTGGCCAGCAAGTCCTTCCTTCAATCTGATGTCTTTACTATAAAATCCATCGTAATGAAGTGGCAGGGCCTGGGGAGAGGGGGCAGGAGAAGGAGGGGGTCAGCGAGGCTGGAAATTGTCCCCCAGCAGGAGCTAGCAATGAAGGGCCAAAGTGGGGGATGGATGGATGGATGGATGGACGGATGGACAGATGGACAGATGGAGGGACTCAGGCTGAGAAGTGCAAAAAGGCACCTAGGGTCATCCCCCAACCACAGGATCCTGCAGACAGGGACTGGATTTGGGGTCACCCAATGGTGGTTTGCCCAGAGGGTCTCTGGATGGGTGTTGGGGTTGGCTGGTATCAGCACACTGGCCTGTCAGCCAAATGGTCCTGGGCCACTCTGGGTGCTGCCCCACTCAGGGCAGGGATGGCTGGGCTGGGGAGGCACCAGGTGTGATGGAGAGGACAACCCCAGGTGGGGCTGGAGCCACCAGGAGTGCTAGTCCCCACTCTCTGACCTGGGTGCTGGGGGCTAGGCTAGCAGAGCCCCCAATCCTAGCCTTGCCCTAACCCCCTTTCTCTTGCTCCCCAGGCGTCCTGTTCGCCCGCCGGCCCCCAGTCCCTCCAGCAGCAGGTGGAGGAAGCACCCAGAGCCGGCCAAACCCCGTGCCCGCCCCAAACCCACTGGTCCCAGCCCCCTCGCACAGCCACACTCCTGCCAGCTCCTCACCGTAGGGGATATGCCCCCCCCAACCCTGAAAGCAATTGGGGATCCCCAGGGCCTGGGGGGCTCAGCTGTGTGACCCAGCTGAGCCAGCAAGATGGGATGGGGGGACCCAAAGGTGCCTCTTGCTTCAATACTGAGCTGTGTCCGTGCAAGGCTGTGAGCAGCCACGTGGCCCCTTTTATCCCTTACCCCCGTGTGTGGGACTCCTTCCCCACGTGTGCCCTCCGACACACGCACTGTCCTTCCCAGGTGCTGCCCCCAGGTGACACCCTCCCCCCCCCCGCCCCGCCCCATACAGCTCCTGCCAACCCCGCATGCTGCATCCCCTACACACTGCAGCCCCTATAGACACCCGGAAGCATACACTGTGGCCCCTACACCCACCTCAGTGCTTGCACTGCAGCCCCTATACACACCTCAGTGCATGCACTGGGTCCTCCACGCAGAATCATAGAATCATAGAATGGTTAGAGTTGGAAGGGACCTTAAAGATCATCGAGTTCCAACCCCTCTGCCATGGGCAGGGACACCTCCTATGGTGACCAGGTTGCTCAAAGACCCATCAAGCCTGGCCTTGAACATCTCCAGGGATGGGGCATCTTCAACTCCCCTGGGCAACCTGTTCCAGTGTCTCACCACCCTCACAGTAAAAAATTTCTTCCTAATATCTGATCTAAATCTCCCCTCTTTCAGTTTAAAACTGTTACCCCTCGTCCTATCACTACATTCCCTGGTAAAGAGTCCCTCCCCATCTTTCCTGTAGGCCCCCTCTACATATTGGAAGGCTGCTAAAAGTCTCCCTGGAGCTTTCTCTTCTCCAGGCTGAATAACCCCAACTCTCTCAGCCCGCCTGCATTGGAGAAGCCTTCCATCCCTCTGATCATCTTCGTGGCCCTCCTCTGGACCTGCTCCAACAGGTCCATGTCCTTATATTGGGGGCTCCAGAGCTGGATGAAATACTCCAGGTAGGGTCTCACCAGAGCAGAGTAGAGGAGCAGAATTACCTCCCTTGTCCTGCTGGCCACTCTTCTTTTAATGGAGCCCAGAATGCAGTTGGCTTTCTGGGCTGTGAGCGAACATTGCTGGGTCATGTTGAGTTTCTTATCATTCAGCACCTCCAAGCCCTTCTCCTCAGGGCCGCACCAGTCCCAGTACCGACCCCTGAGGAATGCCAATCATTGCACACAATTGCCACAGTCAATGCGCACACTGCATCTCTTAGATACTGCATCCCCTATAGACACTGCATCCCCTACACACTGCATCCCCTATAGACACCCCCAGTGCACACACTGCATCCCCTGTACACACCCTTTGTGCCCACATTACATCACCTGTGCACACCCGCAGTGCAAACACTGCAGTTCCTATACACTGCAGCCCCTATAAACTGTAGCCCCTACACACTGCATCCCCTGTATACTGACACCCCCTACCCACTGCAACCCCCCGACACAGCTCTTCCATGCTGCTTGGGCTCACTGCCCCCACCCTGAGACACCCCTAGGGTCCTGGGAGCCCCCAGGGTGGTGGCATCTCAGCCCCCCAGGTCCTCAACTCAGGGGAGTCAACCTGGGGGGTGGATACTGGGGAAAGCGGTGGGACTGGTAGGGATGGAGCTAATTGGGATGGGGTGGGGATGGTGTCTTAATATTGGGGTGGGGCTTCTGCACTGGGAGCAGCTTGTTGGTGGGGGCAAGGCAGGGGGCCGAGCAGTGCCCACACACACACCAAATACCGCCTGGATGACGGGGTCCTCAGCCAGGGGGGGCAGAGAGATGGAGAGCACCACACCGGGCACTCCAAACTACCTCGTTGGGGCTGGGTGGGCGCCTCCCCCACCCGCTCGCACCCCTGGGTGCCAAAGCAGGCGAGCATGGAGCAACGCTCACCTCTACCTCAGCGCGGGGGACCAGGGCTTGGTACCACTGGGCTCCCCCGGCACTCCCACCGCGGCCATGCCACTATGTGTATCTATTAAAGGAAATGAACTGCTGAACCAAACCGGTGTGGAGGGTGGTATGTGTTATATGGTGTCACCTGCCAAGCTCTAGTGCCCGGACTGGGAACAGTTTGGGGTTGCAGTACATCCCCACAGCCTGTGATACCCTGGGGTGGCAACTATAGTGCCTGAGGTTTCACAGCCAGCCTCACCTTTGCCTCCAGCACAGGGTTGCCTCAGTTTCTGGCTCTGGGGTGCAAACAGTTGCCCTAAACTCACCAGAACCCTCAAGAATGGGCTGGATTAGGTTTGGCACCAAATCCAGCCATGCCAGCCCATTCGTAGGGCTGCTTGGCCCCACAAGCTGCCCAGTGGCAGCTCACCCATGGGTGGGGGACCTCATCAGGCTGCCTGTGCCAGGCAAGGAGCATGGCTGTGGGGCTGTTCAGGTTGCACCAGGCAAGATGCAAGCAGTGCTGACCCAGCCTGACACCTGGGCAGTGCCCACGGAGGGCACAGGTGACTCAGCTGGAGCTGAAAGGGAGACACAGGCACACACATGAGTATGGGTGCTCATGGGTGCGTATATGGGAGCACATGGGAAAGCATGGAGACATGCAGACAGCTTGGTCACCACAGCTTGTGCTCCCTCGCAGAAACTCAGTGGCATGCACCAAAGCATGCACACTCACACACAGTCACAGTCGCCCATATGTGTGCGGAACACACATGCTTAAACATGCACATGCCCTTGCACACGCATGCAGCCACCCATGCATATGAAGAGGTACAGGGGGCTCCCGTGGGGACAGACACCCCCGACAACGGCAGCCATGAGGACAGGCCCACCCCTGGGACCCATGAAGCCAGGTCCCTGGTACCCAAGGGGACAGAGCCTCCTGTGTCAGAGGGCGCCCCTGGGGACACCCCCAGCCCCCCGGGGACAGCCCCCGCCCGGAGCCCCCGGACCCAGCGGCGCGGGCGCTGTCCAGGGTGCTGCAGCGGCGCTGCCCGCCCCGGGCCCGGCCTCGGGGCAGGGACATGGCGGGGGCAAGATAGGGACATGGGGCGGGGGGAATACGAGTCCCCTGCAGAGGACCCTAGGTCTGCCGGTTCGGCCAGAGGGGCCCTGTGGGTGGGTATGAAGGTGAGAGGGTCTGTGAACGTGGGAGTATGTGTGTGTTTGGCGAGGGGAGGGGGGGTTGAGTGTGAGAGTGTGTGTGTGTGCCCCAGGCTGCAGTGGGGTTCCCTGTGTATGTGTGAGTGTGTCTGTGTGTGCCCCAGACTGAAGTGGGGTTCCCTCTATGTCTCTGTGTGTGTGTGTGTGTGTGTGCCTCAGGCTGCAGTGGGGTTCCCTATGTGTATGTGTGTGTGTAAGTGTGTCTGTGTGGTGTTCGCTCCACGTGTTTGTGAGTGTGTCTGTGTGTGTCACAGACTGCAGTGGGGTTCCCTCTGTGTGTGTGTGTTTGTGACAGTGTTAGAGTGTTGGTTTGTGCCCCAGACTTCAAGACGGTCCTGGGGTGTTTGCTCTGGGGTAAGGGTGCCAGGGGGCGAGACAGCTAAGCCCCGGCACAGAACTCCTGCAGCCACAGCACAGCCCAGCAGAGCCCACCAAGAGTGGGATCGATGCAGCCTTAATTGGGGTCTCATGTCCCCTGTCACTGCCAGGCAGCACTGGCCACAGCTCATTGAGTGCCTGGGCCCCAGGGAGCCGGGAGGGCACAGGCGGGCCCGTGTCCCGACTCGTTACGCAGCTCAGGGGGTGATGTGTGTTGCCACGCTCCCTGGGAGGCTTGGGGACACAGCTGCTGTCACCTGAGTAACCAGCCCTGATCGATGCCCGCTTCCTGCATCCCGCAGGGACCGTAATTGAGCGGGATGGAGGAGACAGGGGATGCGGGGACGATGCAGCCTAGCAGGAGAAGGGCTGGATCCAGCCTCAGCGCTTCCCTGGGGGCCTGTGGCCGTGGCATCAGTGTGCCACCAGCAAGCTCCAGGGATGGGAAGAGGGTCAGAGCCCCCCTCTCAGCCTCAAGTAGCAGGGGCCAGATTTACTGTGCACTATGCTGGGCTGCAGGCAGCCAGTGCTGTGGCTTCAGCCCTGTTCCAAGGCTCACAGGCTGGATGGGACTCTAAAGGATAGATGTCCTTCAATCCCAAAGCCCCCCGGGTGCTTTAGTCCCAGACTAAAGCACTGGCTGAATTTCTCACCTTCGGAAGTGGGTGCCCTCTAGCAAGGGCATTTGTGTCTTTGTGGGCATCGCCCATGATGCTGGGCACAGGCTACAGTAAAGCCGGAAACCTCCTATCAGCAAGGTGTGCACAGCCCCCAGCCCCTTTTGCAGCCCCCAGCCACTTCTGCTAATGAAGCCATTTCTAATTGTTGCCTTTGTGGAACAAAGCACAGCTCTTCCCCTCTGAAGATCCCTCTTACACAGCCCAGCTATCGATCCCTGGGAAAAAAGGCAGAGCACACAGAGCCTCAGCTGGCTTCTCCTGCCCGAGTGCTCTGCACAGCTCCTCCAGGGAGATTTGGGGGGCCATAGGGGTTGTTGGGACCCTGGACCACCCCATAGCTCCCTCCTACAGCCTGTCAGCCCTGTACAACCCCCCTGTAGGAAAACATCTATAAGGACAAAGCACTTTTAGGGCACCGTGGGTTTTGCTTTTGGCAAAGGCCACTGAAAGAGTCCCCGAGGCCATCCAGCCTGCATTGCCAGCCGTGCTAACAAAGTACTGGCTATTAGCAGATGGTTTTGACCCAAGAGCCTGGCTTGGCACCTTGACAGGGTGTTCCCTGGTGCCTCAGGCGTGGCAGTGCCCCTCGCTCAGCGCCTGCAAGGGACAGGGACTGCCCTCCAACCTGGGGCAGCTCTGGCACTGCTGAGGCTACACCAGCATGATGGGGCAGTGGCAGGCTGAGCCCTGAGGTGCAAGGAACATCACGAGGTGCTTTGGAGGCTGCCAAACTTCTCCCTCTGGACTTTTCTTGGTGCTACCATGAATTCACCTCATGCCTTTGAGAGATCCCTGTAGTCGCAAGCGCCAGTTGCAGGCAGTGGTGGGGCTGGGGCTGGCTGCTGCCACTCGTTAGTGTCTCACTTTTTAGTGAGCGCCTCGGTCGATAGGAGAAAGGTGAACGCGGGCAGGCTGAGGCCTGGGGGAAAGCCCGCGGCAGCCTCCTGGATTTCAAAGGCCCCACAGATCGCTATTATCAATGTCTTTTTAATATACCCCAGCGCCTCTTTCCTGGAGGACCACGCCGGAATGAAGCGGCCATCGACCGCCCGGGGCAGGCGGCGGGAGGCCTGCACGCCTCCCTCTGCAGTGCAAATCACCATCGACCGGCTGCGGCCTCCCCTTCTTGCCTCCGAGAGGGCCTTCGCGCCTCCCGTCCCCCCCTCCCTTCGCCGCCCTCCATCACCCCTTCCCGCCCCGGCCAGCTCCGTCTCCACGGCAACGGCGGTCCCTAGCAACGCGCCGCCATGGCAACGGGGACGGGGCGGGGCGGAAGTGGTGCGCGGCTCCTTCCGGTCGGTGGCAAGATGGCGGCGGGGGCGGTGGAGCTGCAGCGGCTGCAATGGCGGTTGGAGGAGCTGGAGCGGCGCGTCGGAGGCGGCGACGGCGCCTGCGGGACGCGGAAGGTGCCGGGGGGCTCCGCGGAGAGGGGGGGACGGTTCTATCCCCTCCGGGGACCCGGTCCGGCCTCCCCCTGGGCCCGGGCCCGGCGAGGTCTGACAGGCTCAGGCCCAGCGGGGTCTGACAGGCTCGTCCCTTTCCTCTCTGCCCTCTGCAGGTGGCGGATGAGCTGGTGAAGGTGCAGGTGGCGCTGAGCAATATCGCCGGCAAGCGGGAGAGGATCAAAATCCTGTTTAAGAAAAGTGAGCGGCTTCGGGGAGGAGTGAGGGAGCTCTGAAGCCCTGTGTGGCATTTCGCTCCCCTAAACAGAAATCCCTTCACCCCTCCCGGCATGATCCCCTTTGATTTTTGGGCTCTTGTTTTGCATATTTGGTAGAGAAATAAGTAACTGAGTGATGTTTTCCTACTCGCAGTTCTCCCCCTGGGTTGTTCGGGGTGGGAGATCGGCCACTGCAATCTGTTGTTTGCTTGATGTCCGCGTGTGTGAGTGCAGTGATTTGCTCTGCCTGAAATACAGGCCTTGAGGGTTGTTGGAGCTCCCGAAATGACTTCCTGCATGCTTGGACTTCCTGGGCATGCCAGAACAGCTCTCTCCTGTGTGTGGTGGGAGCAGTAACAACTACCTGGAAGGAAGCTGTAGCGAGGTGCGTGTCAGTCTCTTCTCCCAAGTAACAGGCGATAGGACAAAAGGAAATAGCCTCAAGTTGTGCCAGGGGAGGTTTAGATTGCATATTAGAAAAAATTTCTACACCAAAAGGGTTATCAAGTATTTGAACAGGCTGCCCAGGGAAGTGGTGGAATTGCTATCCTTGGAGGTATTTAAAAGATGGGGAGACGTGGTGCTTAGGGACGTGGTTTAGTGATGATTTTTGTCAGTGTTAGGTTGATGGCTGGACTTGATGATCTGAAAGGTCCCTTCCAACCTAGACAATTCTGTGATTCTATGAATAAGGATCAGCCACTGGTGGATGGATTTGGGGAGCCACCTCCGAACTGGGGGATATCAGGAGCAGACATCAGGAGCAGACACCGGAGTGCTGCTTTTGTCCTGCAAAGCTGCCTCTTGGCCAAGTTTTGCTGTCTGGTATCACAGAAGGAGCAGGCTGTAGGGAGGGTTGTTGTGGTCCAAGGCTGTGGTGGCTGTTCAGTACAAAAATGTAAATCATGTATTTATTAGATGATTTTGAGGACCTGGATGGAGGGCTATTGGCTGGTTTTGTTTCGCGAGCAGGAAGAAGCAGATTTCACTCACTTTTAGTATCATTATCCAAACAAAAAGCAAATGTTGTGCCTGTCTGTAATGAAGCAGTTACTTGGCTTGAGCCACTTGTCAGTTCTTGGTCACAGTGCTCCAAAATCACGTATTTTCAAGTGCTATAGAAATTCATCAATCTGAAAAAACCCATGGGCAGTGTTTACAAAGTAACCTGATGTATAGCACGGGGGGGGAATTGCACTTGTGAATGCAATAACATCTCTCCTACTTTTTGTCTCCAAACCTATTTTTCACTCTAGTTGAAGATGTAATAAAATACCTCGACCCTCAGTACATCGATAGGATGGCTGTTCCAGACGCCATGAAGCTGCAGTTCATCTTGGCAGGTATGGCATGAAATGAGGGGAGACGGGGGAGGCTTCTTAGCCCTGCAGAAGTTGTTTTTTACTTAAGCTGGATTGGGATGGAATTTTTTTAGTTGTGAAGATCTGGCAAGGCGCCCTCTCTGGAGCTCTCAGAGATGGGTTGTACAAGGGCATCTGTCACCCTTAGTGCTCCCCTGTGCACATCCATGCTGCGGTTTTGTCATTTCTGATCTTTTTAGTATTTTTTAGTATCGGTTTTAGTATTATTTAGTGTCAGTTTAACTCTGTATTAATAAAAGGTTGAGAAGAAAAAAATGGAGCGAGAACAGTTTTCCTCACCCTACTCCAAATACTCTCTGTTTGACAAAAATGGGAGACCTTTGGATGTGTTCTAAACACCTTCCAGCCTTGTCCTCTTTTGCCCCAAAGAATTTGGTTCAGCCTTCTGTTGGTATAGTCTGCGAATAAAACTTGGTGGAGGTTCTTCTGTGTTAAACTGGTGTGAACCAAGGTCCAGGGACGAGACTAAAATCATACAGCTAGATCAGCCGGGAAATTCTGTACATCTAGATCAGCTGGAAAATTTACCTCACCAGTATTTGTGAAAAGCCAAAGCAGCGTCTTTCATTCACTGATGTCGTTTCTTGTCCTTCCCTGACCAGAGGAGCAGGTCATTCCTTCCCGAGCAGCCCTTCTGGAGCAGGTGAAGAACCTCCAGCCTATCTTGGACAGTGCCAGTATCCAAGGTACGTGTGGTTTTCTGCAACTTTGAGCTGCAAATGCCACCCCCAAGCTGTTACCTATCCGGTTTTCCTTTTTATTTTTTTTTTTTAATTTTCTTGAGCCTCAGAGTTGAGGAGAGCTAAGCACACAACCTGCTGTGAGTAAAGTAGGCACAAAGTATGTCCGCTGCTCCCTCGTGCTGCTCTGATATCCCCTGCAAGGTCAAGGAGGTGACAGAGTAGGTCGGGAAGCAGGTTAGAGACATCAGCTTGGCAGGGACGGTGGTGACTGGTGGCCGGGCGCTGTGCACGGTCACCAGGCTGTGGAGACACTCCTGCCTAAGAGCTCTTCTGTGGCCAGAACATCCCTGCTCCTGGCGTTAGGCGGAGATGCCTTTTTTAATCGCTTGCCCTACCGTTCATCCAGGTAGTTTACTCTGCTGTAGGCATCACCGCAGGCATCCCCCGATTCGTGCCACCCAGAAACAGTTAGCAAACAAACTTGGTATTTAATATGCAGGGTAGGTAGCGGGGGTTGCATGGTATAAAAGGTGTGTTTGTGGTCCTTGCACTCGGTCACCGCAGTGCTGCTGTGATGTGCTCATGGAGAAGGAATGGTCTTTTATTTTGGTAACTTAATCCCACGTGACGTTAACCGAAGTGGATTTCTCCTCTGTGTTTTCAGCGGTTCCTGACCATGCAGCCAAGCTTCAGCGACTCTCTCAGATCCACATCCAGCAGCAGGTAGCGTGAACGGTCCCGCCGGCCTTGACTAGCGGGGATTGTCAGCGGCTCTGCCGACAGCCCCGCGTTTGCAGGACTGCTTGAAATGCTCGTTTATAGCAGGTTTATTTCTCAATCGTGTTTCATGCAGCAGTTGCGGGGGAGGGGGTGGGAAGGTGGAAACCAGGCAGGATTTCTGACAGTGGAGTCTGAACTGGAGAAGCGCTTTGCCTGCCGTTAAGCCCATTCGAAATAAAGAGTTTGGAGTGATGCTTAATTAGCGGTGGTGGGTTTAACCAGCAGGCAGTCCCCTACCCCCTCACTGGGACCCTGAAGTGAAGCGTTGCATTCTTCCAGCGTCCCAGTCCCTGGAGGGCTGTGGATACTGTCACCTTGTCTCTTGGACCTTTCCTTCCCTCTTTGAGTGCTCCTGGAGCTGGTGATGAATGGCCTGGGCAGCACCTAATGTCCCCTGTCAGCGTTTTGCTGTGAGGACAAGCAAAGTGTGGGTGCTGAGGAGGGGCAGGCAGTAGTGCAAGCTCAGGGGGCTTCGGTGCTTCATGAGCTGGAACGTTTTCAGCGCTTCTCTTGACCGCTGAAACCCTTAGAGCTGCAGTGGGTGGCCACAGCCTGATCTCAGTGGTGGCCCTGGGCGAGTTTCCCCCTGTGCTGTCGGGGACTGGGAGGACAGATGTCCTTCATCTGATGGACTGCTTGCTCACCACGGCTCCCTTCTTCGCAGGAACAGCGTCAAGATCTCACCGAGGGTGTCAAGACGCTCCTCGAAGACTACAACAAAATGGTATCCTTTGATCTTGGGGCCGATACAGCCGAGCTGCCCGCCTGTCTCCTGGGCTGATGTTGTTGGAAACAGGTGGTCCCCAGCCCTGCGTTTAAGGGCCAGTGCCCCTTCTGTCGTGGTGACACCCATGTCCCCCTCATACTCCCCTCAGGAGCAGAGGGGCAGGAAGGAGCAGCGCAGCCTCTGTGCTGCCGCAGAGCTCCGTCAGGTGGCCGATGGCCACTGCCACCTGCCCGAGCCACACAGCGGCTAATGCTGGCCACGTAGGGTCCTAGTGGGACACATCCTGGAACCACGGCAGGTGGGGCAGGTCTGCTCTTTCCTGCAGAAAGCCCCTTGAAACGCAGAGCTCGGAAGCGCCTCCTGGGAGGGGTCTTCTCCCCCGGCGGTCTCCATGTCCCTTTCCTTAAAGAGTCGCCTCCAGACCCTGCTTCTCTCCAAGCAGTTTGTCCAGTGGAACGAGATCCTGACGCGGCTGGAAACGGCCAAGGAAGCGAAGCCCTCGGCAGAGTGACGGCGGAGCCGGCAGCCTGGAGATCCCCGGGGGACCTCGGGTCGCTCCGGAGCGGCCGCAGCACGGCTTGCACCCTGTCTCCTCGGCCTCTTTCCGACCCCCACCCCCCGGCCTCGGCGTCACCCTGCTGCGGGGCGACGTCACTGCCTCGGCCCCGCAGCGGCGCAGCCCGGCCGCTCCTTCACACGCCACCGGCTGCAGACCTGGCGCTGCCCCGCGAGGCGCTGGGGTCTGTGACGTATGTAACGGTCCCTCTGCTCTCGCTGTGGACGGCAGTAAAGTCCCCCAAGCGCTGACTGCGTTGTGGCGTTCCTCCGCCGGCGGGGACCCGGCGACCGCGGGAGGGAGGGGGCGGGCGAAGGAGGGTGAATCCGCCCCCGGTCCCACCGAGCTCATCCTGCTCTTCATCCCCGCTGACGTCAGCCGCCTGCGCCCCGGCTGACGGGGGAGGAGGGGGGGGTGGGTGTCCCCTCGTTCCCTTCTCAGTCCCTGCGCCGTCCTGTCCCCGCCCCACCCGGCCTCTGCCCCCCCGACCCGTTCTGTTCTGGGGTGCCCGGACAGCGCCCCCCCCCCCCCCGTCCATGACGTCACTCCTGCGCGGATGACGTCGCGGCCGCTTCGGCGCCGCCGCCACGAGACGCCTCTGCCGGCAGACGCGCGCGCGGGCTCGCCGCTATGACGTGACGTCACGCCGCGGCGGTGACGTACGGCGGAGGGGGGCGCGTGCCGCCTTCCGCTCGCGCCTGCGCGCTCTCGGCGCCGGCCGCCATCTTGTGGCGAGGGGCGCGCTGAGGCGGCCGCAGGTGAGAGCCCTTCCCGCACCCACCCTACCCCGCCGCAAGCCGTTGGCTTCTCTCCTCCCCCGGTAGCCGGCCCCTGGCCTCCATCACCCGCCGCCGCCCCTGCCCCACCGCAGCGGCCTGCCCTTCCCCAGCGCCCCGTGGCACCAGCCTCGCCGGGCCTCCCCCATCCCGAGAGCAGCGGCCTCGCCGGGTCCGTCCTCTCTCTCCCCGCCCCCCCCTCCCCGCAGTCGCAGCCCCCCCCCCCCCCCCCCCCGGCGGTGGCTCGGCCTTTCCTACCGTCCCCCCCGGATTCCCCACCCCCCGTGGCAGGGCCCGGCGCTGCCCTTCCCTGGCGGAGCGGCAGGGATGGCGGCCTGCTGCCGTGCCGTGCCGTGCGTGCTTCCCGGGTAGAGAGAGGGGGCCAGGGAGCTGCCCTGTCTCCACAGGGGATGGGGGGCAGGGTGCTGGCTCTGGGTGGAACAGGGCTCACAAATCCCCCGGTAACAAAGCGCCACCTGCCTGGGCGCCGTGGGCTTTTTGTGGCGGGTAGGGAGTTTCTCTACACAGATTAGGTGGGCTTCAGGGTGCCAGTAGAGGACCCTTCCTTGGCAGAGAGGAGAGCTACGAGACTAGACCTGTCTGTCTTTCACTTACGCTCAGAGAAACCTTTTTTTGTCCATCATGTGCCTTGCTGTTGTCCTGCCCACGTGTCTCCCACCTGCAACCCCTGACTTGCTGTCTGCCCGGTGATCTGCACTGTTTTATGCAGTACCCAGTCCCTGGCCTTTCACCTAGGCTGGACAGTTTTGGGGCTCGGAGCCCCATGAGCCTGTGTCTGTAATGTACTCAAGCTGCTGCAGGTGGGCTGTGTCTGGCTTCACTGTGTCCACGTTCTGGTGCAGCTCACAGGGTGCAGCTGTGGTCAGTATCCTCTTGGCTTCTGTTCCAAATAACCTCAGGTCACCCCTTTATTCTCTGGTTTTCCCTGAGATACAGCCTCTATTTTTCATTTCATCCTGCTTAGGGTGCTTAGGAATCAACCCTGTGTTCCCTTCACCACCTGCCTGTCCACACCAGGCTGCCTTCTGGCCGTGTTCATGCTGTAGTTGCCTGCTGAGGAAGACTGGGGTACAAGTGACTCCTCAGCATGAGTAAAATGTTCTTGCTGATCTTTTGGATATGCCTTTTCAGGCTCCTGATAGCTCAGTGTGCCCTTTGGAGGAAAAGGTTGTCACTGATTGTGGGGAGAGTTTCTTTCTGCAGCAATTACAGTGGGAGTTTGTATTAATGATCCATTTTCCTTTTCAGCACTGCAGAATGGAGAATTACAAGAAGACCAAAATTGTGGAGAAACCTTGTCCCCTTCCTTTCACCAACCTGCCTCCTGATATTATTGAAATGAAAGTGAAGGATGGGAGCAAAATCAGAAATCTGATGGGTTATGCCATTGGCAAGATGGAGCTGGACTCAGTGAGGCAGATCCTTTTCACTGGCTCGGGCAAGGCCGTCAGCAAGACCATCACCTGCGTGGAAATCATGAAACGAAGGCTCAAAGAGCTGCACCAGATCACCAAAGTGCTCTTCAAACAGATCGAAGAGATCTGGGAGCCCATTGTGCCTGAGGCAGGCCTGGATGCCTTGACAGTGAAGAGAAACATTCCTGCCATATGTGTCCTACTCAGCAAAGACGCCCTTGACCCTCAGGAGCCGGGATACCAGGCTCCGGGCTCTTTTGACACCTTCTGGATTGAGACGCTTAAAGCGGAGTCCCAGGGCCAAATGAAGAGGAAGCAGGGAGGAGGCAGGGGGGCTGCCAGCACGGGAAAGCACCCTCGCTCAGCTGGAGGAGCGCCTGGGGAGCCCTGCCCCAAGTCCTGAGTCACCGCTGCGCTGCCTTTGGGCGTAGTTTGGGGAAATTTGTGAACACAAGCCAGCTGCTGTGGCTGGAAAGCTGCTGCTGAACACGGGGGCTTGCGGAGTTGCTAGGGGAGGGCAGGAGAAGTTAACTGTTTGCCAATGGACGTGATTGTAGCTGTCTGAAACTTGTGTTTTGACACGTTCCCTTGTCGAAGGCTGCTGGGCTGTGCTCTGTAGCGTGCGGTTCAGGGAAGACAGGAGCCGTCTCTGCTTAAGCAAGGACCGTGGGCATCTTGTCAGGGAGCCCTGATGGCAGAGTGGGGTTTCGGCTGCTCGGGCCGGCGCGGCAGGCACACGTGCCCGCTGGTGTAGCCAGCGGAGGTGGCTCCTGCTGCAGTACAGAAGGGAGATGGGACCTGACATGGATTCCCCTGGCTGCCACCTGCGTTGCTGGAGCTCACTTCAGCGGGGCACGGGGGCTGCTTCGGCCACTTCTTTTCTGCCTGAAAGTCCATCCGCTGCTGAGCCCGTCGGGAGGCGTGAATGTCGGGCTGCAGCGACACAGCTCCCACCTGTGCACGTCACACCCTTTATGCTCTCCTCGCGCCTTGGTGTTGGAGCTGACGGTTACACCTCTCCTTGCCAAGGTGGCAGGCGTGGGCTTGGGTCACAACCAGCCTGAAATCCTGTAGCTGCACGAGTGCCCTGGGGTGGTGGTAATGGTAAGGTCCAGAGGACCCTGTTCTTTCCCCTTTACGCTCCTTTTCGATGCACAGAGATGGGCTTGAAATAAAGTTTCCTCTTCATGCAAGGTGAAATTTGTCATGTCTTCCTCATCCCGCTGGAGGTCACCCTGCAAGCGCTGCTGCTGGGGCTGCGGCTGCCGGCTGAAACTTGGCTCTTGCAGCTCTCCTCGAGGAAGCGGGGACCTGCTGCTCCGCGTCCTTCCCTCTCGTGACTGTAAACGCGCCCTGGTTCTGGGGCGGGGGGGGGACAGGTTTTCTTCCTGCCTTCGCAACCGCTCAAGGTGGCTTTTAAGGTGGCTTTTTTTTTTTTTTTTTTAACAACAGGGAAGCTTTTTGGTGTTCTTTGTTTTTCTTTTAAACCCGCTAGAGCCGCCCTCTGAAAAACACTCGTCCCAAGCGCTGCTGACTGAGGCAAAGGATGGAACATCTTTTCTTGGGCAATAGCTGAGAGTGCGGCCAGGTTTATTTAAAGGCCTTCTCCTGGTGGTCTCCTCGCACTCGGCCCTTGTCACCAGAGCCGAGGAGGTGCTCCCCGGGGGGAGGGGGGAAATGCCCGGATCCCTCTGCTCTTCCAGCACAGGTGAAACTGGGGACGGGGCAGAGTTAAGCCGATTTACCTTGGTGCCGTTTCTGGCTGCTGCTCCCTTATGTCTAATGAGGAAACTACCTTTCTCAACTAATTAGCAGATTAGCAATAAGGAAAGGTGCTCGCCTGTCTGATTGGGAGGCTTCTGACGTCGCAACAAGTAATGTGTGTTTGCTGTTAAAAGAGGGTCCCCTCCGGCAGTTGGTGTAATTCTCCCTGCTGGCAGTGGGGTGTTTAACCCCATCTATCTAAACATGAGGAGGAACTTCTTTACTTTGAGGGTGGCAGAGCGCTGGAACAGGCTGCCCAGGGAGGTGGTGGAATCTCTGTGTCTGGAGATGTTCAAAACCTGCCTGGGCAAGTTCCTGTGCAACCTGCTCTAGGAGGACCTGCTTTGGCAGGAAGTTGGACTAGATGATCTCCAGAGGTACCTTCCAACCCCCTATCATTGTGTGATTCTGTAACGCCTTCTTGGCAAAGCGATTTTGGGATTCACTTTGGTCACCGTTTGAGTTACCCTCGTCTGACAGCAGTGGCACCTGGTCGCTCCGGAGCCCTCCTCCCCTCGGGGACCATGGTGCCCACCAGCCCCCAACCAGCCAGGAGAGGTCCCCAGCTCTCCTACAGACATGCTCTTCATCCCTTCCTCACCAGGCTTCCTCCTCCCTCTGCCAGGCCCCCACACCCCAAGAGGCCACAATGGATCCCCCCATGTCACTGCCATGTCTGTGCCACCAGGAGGACGCGTGGTCTCACTGTGGCTTTTCAGAGCAGCTGCAGGTGCTGGGACTCAATCCCTGGGGGTCTTCCGGAGCCCCCACAGCTGTGTGGAGGCCCCCATGGGTGCCACATCTGTGTCCTTACCCAGGACCATCTCTCCTTTGGGGTGACACCCTGTACCGGAGCGTCTCTGGCTCTGGTCCCCTGTCGGGGCTGGTGGTCACGGCTTGGGGGGGCTGTGACATGTCCACACCCCACGACAGGCTGCCCCTCCTGCCTCAGTTTCTCCACAGCACAGGACAGGGCGAAGCCATCTGTGCCTGCGAGGCCACTGCTGCCCACATCCCCAGGGCACCGAATGTCCCTAAATGACCCGTGTGTCCCCTCGACACACTGGTGGTGCCTGTGCCCACCCCCGCCTGCCTGTGGCCCCCGTGTCCCAGCAGGGACACCAGACCTGGCTGTTCCACCCTCAGTGTCCTCCTGCCTGGGTGTGCACAGGGCCAGGGTGCGTGCGTGCGTGCGTGCGTGTGTGTGCACATGCGTGTGTACAGGGGCAGGGCAGGCAGCCGTAGGAAGAGCCAGGCAGTGTCCCCAGGGCTGTGCAGGCAGGGGAAGTACGGGAGCCTGGGGTGGCAGGGCAGGCAGAGCAGGACAGGCAGGACAGGACAGGAGGAACAGCAGGATGGGCAGGACAGGACAGGAGGACAAGAGGGACGACAGCAGGACAGGACAGGGGGGACTGGAGGGACAGCAGGACAGGGTAGGAGGACAAGAGGGGCAGGAGGACAGGACAGGGGGACTGGAGGGACAGCAGGATGGGTAGGACAGGACAGGTGGGACAGCAGGACAGGCGAGACAGGACAGGAGGACCGGAGGGACAACAGGACAGGCGAGACAGGACAGAAGGGACAGCAGGAACAGCACGATGGGCAGGACAGGACAGGAGGACCCTAGGGACAACAGGACAGGCGAGACAGGACAGAAGGGACAGCAGGACAGGAGGACAAGAAGGACAGTACAGAAGGATCGGAGGGACAACAAGACAGGGGGGACAGGACCCGAGGGACAACAGGACAGGACAGGAGGGACAGCAGGACGGGCAGGACAGGACATGAGAGGCAGCAGGACAGCAGGACAGGACCCGAGGGACCGCAGGCCGGGGCGGGCGGTGCCGGCAGGGCCCTACAGGCAGCGGGTCCGAGGCGGCAGCACGGGCAGGGTCCGAGGGGGCGGGCCCTGAGCCGGGCGCTCGCCCAATGGCGCAGGAGGAGCTCGGGGGGGGGCGGCCACCAATGGTCGGGGGCGGGGCGGAGGCAGGGCCCGCCCCCCCCCCCAGCCTCCCGGTGCCGGCGGGAGGGAGCGGGCAGCGCGCGGGGCTGCGGCACCCACCGGGCGGCCCTTGGCGGGACCGCGCCGGGGTCCGCACCCGCACCGGGCACCGGCACCCCGCACCGGGGCCGGCACACACCGCTCCGCGCCGGGACCCCGCGCCGGGACCTCGCTCCGCGCCGGGCCCGGTGCCCCGGCAGCGCCGTCCGTCCGCCCGCCGGCCGGTGGTGTCCCGGCGGTTCCCGGGACGGAGAGGAGGCGGGTAGGTAACGCCGGGGGCCCGCGGCGGGAGGGCGGATCCGGCGGGACCTGTTGCTGTCCGGTGCTCCGCTGCGGGCCGGGGGGCTCCGCGGTGTCCCGCTTCCCGGCGGGGCGGGGGATTAGAGGCACCGGGGACCTCCCATACCGGGGCTCTGCCCGACCCGGGTAAAAAACACCAGGCGGGAGGGGGGGGGGCTGCCCGCCCAGCCGCTCGCCCCGTTTCGGGGTGCGGGACCTCGCAGCGGCGTCCAGGCGGCAGGAAAAGCGGGTGGAGAGGGGACAGGAGGTGGGCCAAGGCCACCCGGGGATGCCTCGGGGAGAAGGGTTTGGACCAGGTCTTCCATCTCCAGCTTGGTGGCCCTCGCAGGGGACAAGGGAGACAGACAGGCTGTGAGGCACTGGAAAAGTCCCCCCAAACAGCAGCTGACCTGGGAGCTGCTGCAGCCTCCAAACTCCCTCGGTTCCTGGGGTCGCTGCCGCTGGCACCCCCACGGCCCGTCCTCAGGGGCTCGGGCAGCCTGTCCCCTTGTGCCAGCGGTGACAGTGACTTTCTCCCTTCCAGTTGCAGGTGGGAGGAGAGGGGTCCCCGTGTCCCCACCGCCCTGCTGGAAGAGGGGAAGCCAAGGGAAAGCTCCGATTGATCCTTCCCAGTGGCGCGGTGAAGCCCGGGACACAGCTGCAAGTGGCCAAACTGTGACAGGACGATGCCATCCTGCTGCCCGCCTGGCCCCAGCCCCATCTCATCGCCAGCACCGCTGCCCTCCCCTTTGTCCCCTGCCAATGCCGGTGGGTAGAGGCTGCTCACTCGATCGCTGCCCTGGCATCCCAAGCGTGGGGCTGAGCCGCGGGCCCCGCTTTTTCCCGTGGGACAGTGGCAATGGGGGCTGCTCTCTCCACCGGAGCGATCGTGGCAATTTCTTTTAACTGCGTCATCGCATTGCTCATCCTCATCCTCTTCCTCATCCTCTGCAAGGCCTGCAGGACCCCCTCATGCCCCAAGAAGAGCCCGGGTTCTGATGTGGACGAGGCAAAGAACGAAGAGAAGTACCTGCTGCAGCCCTGAGCTGCCTGGGGACCCGGGTGCCCAGCTGTGCTGAAGGAGTCGTGCCAGGCTGGATGCCAGCGCTGGGACTGGGTCGCTGGACCAGGCAGGATGAGAGCAGGGGGGATACCAAGCTGCTCACTGGGGCTGTGACGTGGGTCGCAGCCCTTCTCCTGCGTGGTTTTGGTGTGTGAAGTCCCTGCGGATGCCCACAGTGACCATGGTGATGGAGAAACCGCGGCCAGAGACGTGCTTTGCGGATAATCCTGCCTGTCCCAGTGGCCAGCGAGCGCAGCGGGAGCCCTGCCCTCGAGCACATCCTGTGTTCGGGGACAGCCTGTGGGCTCCTCCCGGGTCCCTGTGGCCCGGGCCAGTGGCCACTGTGTCACAGACCTGAGCGGGGCCAGCTGGGACCTCGGAGAGGGGAGGCAGTGGGGCTGGCACGGGTGCCTGTCCCTGAGCAGGCTGGTGGGATGTGCCTGGGGGGGGACCGTACCAGCGCTGGCCCTGCTGGCAGAGCGGGTGTCTTTGGGGATGGCTCTGGGGTGCCGTGTGCCCCCAGCCTCAGGTTATTTGGCACCCATCTGTCCCAGCAGCCAGTTCAATGAGCCATGAGAGGGTCTGCATGGTCTGTCCGTTCGTCTGCGGTCTGTCTGTCAATCTCCTCCAGCGTTAGCACCAACACTGCCAGGCAAACGGCCCTCCTCCTCCCCGGCCGCCTGTCCCTGCCTGCCCTCCTGCCTGCTCCCAGCCGAGGCCAGCCGGCGGGATTTGGCCTGCCTGTGGGCAGCAGACGTGCCCTCCTTGGTGTCCCCATCCCCCTTGAGTGCAGCCTGGGATGGCTTGTTTCTGGGGAGGTGGGAGACATGGGGATAGATGAGGGTGCCCAGCTAAACAGCACTGAAGGGTTTTCCAGCCCTGTTGCTCCCCGGGGAACAGAATAGCTCCGCAGGGAAGGATGCTGGTGGTCTGGCTTGTCCCCAAGCCTGGCAGCTGCCTTACCCCGCCCTGTCTGCAAGTGCTGTGGGTTTCGGAGGGCTCTGCCCAGCCCATCCTAGAGCCGAGCAATAGCCAAGGTCCCCGCTGGCACAGCCGCTGCAATAAGGGGACAGAGGGGTGGGCTGTGCTGGGAGGGATGCTGGCCAGGTTCCCTGTACGGTTCCTCCCCATGTCAGGTGTAGCTAATGCATCCCTTTGCAAAGGTGTTTTTACTAGACTAATAAACTGATTGTAGGACCAAGTCGACGTCTCTGAGCTCTGCCCAGTGCCTGGAAAATTTGGGGGAGGCTGCATGTCCTGCCTGTCCTGCAGGGCTGAGGAGTGGCTGCCCCAGGGCTGGTGGTGATGTCCCTGCAGGACTGTGGGCAGTTTCCTGGGTGATGGCAACAAGGAAGGGCTCATGTCAGCATCCATCTGTGGCTTTTGAATGCTGGATGAGAAACCTGGCTGGGTATTTTCATGCCCGCAGCACATCTGCTTGGGTTGGGGGCATGGGGCTGTCAGCAGGGAGCATCTCCCAGCCCCAGTGCTAGAGGCACCAGAGAGTTTCCAAGCCATGGCCTTAAGTTACAGGGGTGCTTGGAGGGGATACAGGCCAGTTGAGCAGATGGAGGAGACCTGCCACCACCCCTGCCTAGTGGAACGAGTGCCTCTGGTCCCCAGCCCCAGCAGCTGTGTGTAAGGCTCCAGCGGTGACAGCCCATCCCTGCTCATCAGCATGCGGCGAGGCCACCGCAGCTCCTGCTGCCACCGCAGCCACGTAGCAGCTAATCCCTCTGCCGCAAAGCACTGGAGCGGTGGGAAGGCTCTAAAAACCCCAGTGCCTGACCGCTCCCGCAGCTGCCAGCTGGGCAGAGGCAGCTGAGCCCCACACTGAGCCCCTCCAGCAGAAGGGAGCTGTGAGCATGCCAAAGCTGGTAGCCGGCAGCTGCTGTGATACCCTGTTTGCAATGATGGCACGTCCCTCTTCCATAGCAGTGGAGGGTCAGGCCAGGTCCCAACCACCCTCTGGCTTAGGTTGCCACCCTAAAATCTAAGGGGCCATGCATGGCTGACCCCACACGTAGCTGTGGGGCTGCAACTCAGTGGTCAGTCTCCCTTGCCACCACTCACGGAGGGACTGGCTGCCATCGAGCTGCAGCCCTGAGGTTTCCCTAGGGCCAGTAGGACCAGTCCCCCCACCTGCCCTCCATGGGACTCTCACCTGGTGCCAGCCCAGGGGAAGGGCTATGTGCCTCTGCGGGACCAAGCACAGTGAGGTCTGCCTGACCCCAGAGATGACTGCACGCTGTGGCTCTTCCAGCACCTCCATTTATTTGTCCGGGCACAGAGGCAAACTGTTCCCGCTATGCAGAGAGCGGGCGGCAACAGACCCTGCAGCTTGCATGCCAAGCAGCCACCCATCAAAGCCGGGCTTGTTCAGCCAGCGGCCCCCGGCAGAGCCATTGGTCCCCCCACTCACTTCCCTCCATTGCTCTCTGGCTCTCTCACCAGGTTAAGCAGCTTGTCCAGCTTCGGAATTTCCACCTCGGGGCCCTTCTTAACCTCCTGGCCTTTCTTTGCCTGTGAAGACAGGAAGCGGGGAGAGATGTGAGCAGGGAGGACCATGGCCATGGGGAGGGATCGGGCACAGGGATGGATGCTGGGATGCTGTGCCCCAGCTCACAGCCCTCACCAGGGGCTGATCCACCTGCCTGTCCTTGTATTTCAAGGTCAAGGTGCCATAAGATGTGTAAATGCCCCCATGGGCTGGGGAAGGGTGGTAAAGAAGGGTTTGGGCAGGGATGGGAGTGGATCTGTTGATCCACAGTGACATAAACACTCTTTTGCCTCTTCTCCCAGCCCTTTTCAGCCCTATGGGACTGGACCACCCAGCTTTTCCCCCTAGACCCCGGGGTGGTGCCAAGTATGCATGTCTCCCAGAGTAGTCACAGCAAGGCAGATATCCAAACCTCCCCAAATCGGTCCCACCATGCCCATTGCATTCTGCTGCTCCTGGGGACAGGCAGCCACAGAAGCAGGACTGGCCTTTTTGCACCCAAATGTATTCCTCAGGAGGACAGGTGGGTGCTGACACCCCCTAACCCAGTGGGATGAGTCCCATATGGGCCATGAGCTTGTCACTGAGGCTCTCTTGCCCCAGGGCACACCCCAAACCTCCCACGGCATGACCTGTCCCCGTGCCTCATTGCATGCTGCTGTGCCAACCCCAACATATGCATTGGCAGTGAGGACGATCCTGTTCCCCAGCCTCTCCAGCACCCATCCCAACCCTCTGAGGGGCTCCATCCCCAGGTGCTAGAGCAGACCACCAGCGTCTTGGGAGAAATCACATAGGATGAGGGAAAGAAGCCTGCCCAGTTCAGTCATAGAATCAGTCATAGAATCATAGAATCATTCAGGTTGGAAAAGACCCTTGGGATCATCAAGTCCAACCATCTTCCCTACTCTACAAAGTTCTTTCCTACACCATATCCCCCAACACCACATCTAAACGACTCTTAAACTCATCCAAGGATGGTGACTCAACCACCTCCCTGGGCAGCCCGTTCCAGTGTCTGATCACTCTCACTGTGAAGAATTTCTTCCTAATGTCTAGTCTAAACCTACCTTGTTGCAACTTGAAGCCATTCCCTCTTGTTCTATCGCTGTTTGCTTGTAAGAAGAGACCAGCACCAACCTCTCTACAATGTCCTTTCAAGTAGTTATAGAGAGTGATGAGGTCTCCCCTCAGTCTCCTCTTCCTCAAACTAAACAGTCCCAGCTCCCTCAATCGTTCTTCATATGACTTATGCTCCAGGCCCTTCACCAGCTTCATTGCCTTCCTCTGTACCCGCTCCAGCACCTCGATATCTCTCTTGTATTGAGGTGCCCAAAACTGGACACAATACTCCAGGTGTGGCCTCACCAGTGCTGAGTACAGGGGGACAATCACCTCCCTACTTCTGCTGGTCACACTATGTCTAATACAAGCCAGGATGCCATTGGCCTTCTTGGCCACCTGGGCACACTGCCGGCTCATATTCAGCCGCTTGTTAATCAAAACCCCCAAGTCCTTTTCCGCCAGGCAGCTTTCCAGCCACGCTTCCCCAAGCCTGTACCGATGCATGGGGTTGATGTGGCCCAAGTGCAGGACCTGGCACTTGGTCTTGTTGAAGTTCATACCACTAATGTTGGCCCATCGATCCAACCTAGCTAGGTCTCTCTGTAAAGCCTCCCTGTACACATGCAGATCAACACTCCCACTTAACTTGGTGTCATCTGTGAACTTACAGATGATACACTCTATGTCATTATCAAGATTATCAATGAAGATGTTAAAGAGAAATGGCCCCAACACTGAGCCCTGCCCCAGTCCTTGCTTTCCTGGGAGCAGCAGGAGCTTCCAGGCCTGGTGGGAGACAATGTCCTTCCTAAGGGTGCCAGTGCCACACAATGCTTTGGGCAGAGCAGCATCTGCTGTGGGCTGCAGCATCAATGTATTGCTCTCATCGTAGCTTGGGGGCTTTGGGAAAGTGATAACAGGGTTTGGGCTCTCCAGATACATATCACGACACACACAGCTGCAGCAGATGAATGTTCCAGCCTGCCTTCAGCCCACCAAGTGCTCCTGCAGCTGAACATTTGCCCCACAGTGTTCCTCCAAAACAGCATCCACGTCCTGCCACTCAGTGCTGCCTTCCACTCACAGCCGTCCCCTTTGCCAGCCTGCCGGCTCTCGCCTTGCCTCTGGATTTGGGGAGGGGTCCCTGCTCTGGGTCTGGGAAGCTCCTCTGTACCCCGTGTGGCTCTGGGCATCCCAGAAAGCAGATGCCAAGCAGGGGTGAGTGGGAGGGCTGGTAGCCAGTCTGACAAGCAGGCTCGGGAGAGGTGGCAGCAGGTCCCCAACACAGTGGCACAAGAAGGGGGGACATCATCAACTGGGCTTGGAGGCAGTCCATGGAAAACTGCTGTGCTGGGCCCACCCGTCATCTCCAAAGCATGGCCTCTGCATGGGGATGTTCTCGGGAGGCCAAGGGAGCAGCACACAGTGTCTGAGCAAGGAGGCTGCTTGCTTTCTTCTCTCCCTGCTTAGAAGAGATCAATTCTCCTCCTGCTGAATCAGTTCCTCTAATGGCCCTGGGTGCAGCAATTACAAATACACGCCTTTCCTTCAGCGCTGGAAAGAAACGCCAGGGCACAACAAAGACAAGGTCGTACGGCTGCGGGGATCTCACTACATTTCTCTAGCTCATGTGGGCACCGCTGAAGGTGATGACGGCCGGGAAAGAAGTCCCCAGGGGATCCCCGGGCTGCTCCCTCGTCCCAGCCAGCACAACCCTGACAGAGCAGAGGTTTGCCCAGCCGCTGGCAGGCACGACTGCTGTGAAAGCAGCCACAGGGAGGGAAACAGGGACATTTGGAAAGACCTCTGCTCCTGAGAAGACAGTCCCACTCCTCGACCGAGTGCTGGGATGAACCAGGGTTGTTTTTATTTACCGAGTCCATGGACTGTATGCCGGGACAGTGCTGATTTGTATTAATGCCGCTAAGTTAGCAACGCCCTTCGAGGCTCTGGTCCGGGCACTGGGAGCGATGTTTGTACTAACGGCCCACGTCACAGCCGAGCATCTCTGTGAGTGAGAGCGTTGGGATAAACACAGCTGCTCGGGGTATTTCAGGACTTAGCTATTTCTGCAGAAAAGCAGCTTTGCTGTCTGACGGCATTCAAACACTCCCTTTGGCACCCTGCGTCGCACACAGCACCATCCACAGGTCCTATGGACAGGCTAAAGAGGCAACCGCTTCGCTCATCAGGGAAAAGGAGATGCTGTAGCCATCTCCCATCGACCTACCTCCATCCCAAGCCCTTCGTTCTCCCCACTGGCAGGATCAGGGAGGATCCCTGACTGGTGCCCTCCAGGTAGTAACGCCAGGTCCATGGGGACCATGTCTGAAGCTTGTTGAAGTCCCCAGCTACAGGCAAGGCTCAGCTCCTACTTGCTGAGCTGTCCCTAAAACCCTGACTTTCACACTGCCTCAGTTCCTTTGGTGCTTCTGAGCAAGCTGCAAAAAAGCCACACACAAGCCTGTAATGAGCCGTAACCGAACCAGAGCCCTAATTTAACGCCACATAACCAGGCAAGCAGGATGACACAGGGAAGGAAAATTATAATGTCCTTTCCGGGGCACTGGAACGGAAAGTTTCCCTTTGTTCCTCCATCTGCTTTTTCCGGGGCAGCTGTGCATGTGAGCTGGCCGGGCCGCTCCAGGCTGGCTGACGGCACCACCCGGTACCACAGCATCCGCTTGGATGCAGGTAGCAGCTTCCTACAAATCCAGGGGCTTTGCCGGCATCAGGACTCCGAGGAGCAGCCCTTCTTGGAGCAGAGCTGTTGCAATTTCCTGAAGCATCACCTTCGCATGCAGCTGCCAATGGGCCCTCCCTCCCGACGCATGCCATGGCCAGGCGTGGAGGCTGGCGGCTCATGTAGCTCTGTAGCTGAGCCCATCTTCCACCTACATCCCTGCTTACACCACATCCATGGGGCTCATCAGGAGCTGGGGCAGAGCATCCCTCCGACGGAGCTGACAGATGCAGAGCTGAGCTTACACGGGAGGTCTGTCCCTGAGGAGTTCATCAAACGGGTACCCGAGCCGCTCACAGCAGCATTTGCATTGATTTTGTCATTAACAGTTCCCAGCAGGAGAGCAAAATGCTCTTGGCTTAAATGGCGAAGAGGGATGTGTCAGGAAAGCTCATGGCAGGGGCAGAAAAGGTGCTGCGTGGGGACGGACTCTGTCCTGCTGACAGAGCATGACCCCAGGGAGGTGAGATGGGGAGGAGACCCACTACATATCCCCATGCTGCTGTGCTCACAGCTGAGTCCCCCACTGCCCTCACGCTCCCTTTGCCTTATGCCTGGGCTCTGCTCTGGCTCTCCAGACAGGGAAACTGAGGCAGGGGGCTCCTGGCCCTGTCGGCAGGGTGGGCACAACTGCTGCAAGGGCCTTGATGGTCCTCTCAGCCCCAAAGGTGAGTATCAACACTGGAAGCAAAGTAGGGGAGGTGGAAGATGACTGAGGTGGAGCCCCAGAAGTGAGGGCAGGGCAAGGACAAGGATGAGGATGAGGACAAGGACGAGGATGAGGATGAGGACTGACTGTTTGAAGACCCCAGATCCATTGCCTTGGGAGCCCCAGCCCTCCCCATGCTGCCACATTCTAAACTCTACGTCCAGGATATGGGAGTCATTTAAACTGGATTCCCTGCATCTTGGCTGATGCCTTCATTCCCTAGCTGAACAGTAAACCGCTGAGTTAATAAAACTCTCCCATAAAAGCCATGATGCTGGCACTTTTGAGCATCCTTTTTTTCTTCCCCCACTGGTGGCATAATCATAAAACATCTGCTGTAAGGTTTCGATTAAACAAAGCATAACATGTTTATGTTCTAAAGTAGCGAGGAAGTCAATTATGCTGGCATGAACATAGACAGAAAAGTCCCCTTAACTTCCCCGGGAGCAGAAGGGACCCTTCTCCCTGCTGAGTCAGGCCAAGGACCACAGGCCTGGCTCTGCCCTGCTGCCATCCCAGTCTCTGCCATTCCTGATAGCATGGGATTTCGGGGCACAGCTGTGCCCAGAAACTTTACAAATCAGCCCAGTGACCTAGGACACCAGCTTTCTATGCAAAAGGGGTTTAATCTTTTACAGACTGATTTTTGAAGGAGGTGAGAAGCTCCAAGAAGACACACACAGGGCTGCCCAAAACTTCCATCCATATTATCTTCAGTGGGAAGGGGCATACAACCTGCCAGGACTTCAGAGGCATGTTACTTCTGGAGAAGACTTTTTCTTGTTTTCTTGTTCCTTTTACCCTGTTCATGGGTAGATCAAGGTGACACCCCAGGGTAAGGGCTCCTCCATCAGCAAAATGCGAGAGACAGGTCTGGCAAATTCAATGAATGAAAACAAAGAAGAGACTTCCCTGGAGCATTTCTGTTGGGAAGACCAAGAAAACCCACACTCAGCAAAATTTTCCTCCCTGGCTCCCTGGGCCACCAACCAAACAGGCATCAACAGGGTTGTGACATGACCTGCAGCCCTGAAGCCTTCCAAAACCTACCGTGCCATGGTCTTATGGCAACCCAATGCTGATATATAGCAGGTGAACCTGGAGTTATGCTGAGCTGGGGATGATGTCTGTGCCAGGACCACTTTTGGGCTCTCAAGAAGCCCATTTACATACAGCAGCAACATGCTTATCAACCACGGAGAGCCTCAAGTCACACTCACAGCCTGATTTGACAGCATTGCTCCTGGCCTGCAGAAGGATTAGTTGACAGACCAGAGATAAGGATTTAGGCTTATTTTGCTACTGTTTGGAAATAAATGACGCAGGAAATGTTCTGCTTGCCGGGAATGAAACCGGCAGAAAAGCCCAGGGGATGGCTGGGTCGTTCAGGCATCAGCAACTACACAGGATCATTGGCCTCAAAGATGCTCATCCTTCCATCTTCAGCTATAACCTGCGCTGTTCGGGATAAGCACCTCTCCTTGCTCCAGCTCACATATTGGACGCAGAGATCTCTACTAGCATCTGCACTGGACCATGCCAAGGCACAGCAGGGCAGACAGGTCTTGTGGCCCCCGGTGACCTGCCCTTGCTTGCTGGAAGTCCCCAGTGAAGCCACTGGAACCAGAAAATACACAGCGCTGGGACCAGCCTGTGGCTCAGCAGCACTCATCTGCGACTAAAGGTGTGAGAGCAAAGATCAGCGATGTCTGACAGGCAGGAGGTGCAAACAAAATTGGATCAGACCTGGAAGGGGCTGGGACTATCACTGGGAAGAAACCAAAGGGAATTGGGTGACATTCAGGGGATGTGGGCAGGGGTCACCTGTATCTAAATGGCAGGTACCTGCCCGCAGCACACCACAGGGCTGGCTGGCTTACAAACACCTACAGGAGAGGGGAGAGCCCGTCTGATGGATGGACAAGCTCTGCAGCAGCAGAGAGCTCACAGCAAGGTCAAACCCTCAACCACGGCCATAAGGGAGGACAGCCGTCACCACAGCTCCATGTCTGCTCTGTCAGAGGCCAGCTGGGACCCCTCAGCCTTGCTCAACCTCCTAGCACTGTTCTCTGGCCAAGGAAAAGACATGCACACAGGAGGAGCCAAACCCTTCCCTACGGGTCTTGGCAGCCTCCGGCAAATCCATGGAGGAGTTTGGCTTTTTGCTTTCATGCTGATTGGTGCCGCAGTGTGATCCCTACTGACACTCAGCAAGGAGCTCAGGAAATACGAAGCAGCGAGCCTCCAAAGCACGTTGTGGCAAGTTGTGCTAACAGGATTTAATGAAGCTTCGACAGGCAGCCCTCTGAAAGCACTCGCTAGCTGGCCTGATCCAGCTGCGTACCCGGGCTGGGCACGGGAAGCTGATAAACTGCATGGCCCATCTCACAGTGACCTCTCCAGCCCCGGGCACAGGGGAGGATGAGGATGGTGCTGGTGGGCACCACGGTTGCAGAACAGGGAAGACCAGGCTCACTTAAAGGATAAGAAAGGCTTAGCACTGGGCTCTTCTGCTTGAGCCACCAACAAAGCGATTTGGCGTCCAGCCACGCTGAATGTTCCCTGTTCTTGCTAACTCCAGAGCCACAAGCAATGCCTCTTACACACCACTAATTTAGGCACCTAAATATAGCCGTAAGAAGACCACATTTACCAGCCATGCATGAAAACTTCAGTGAGCAAGGGAAAGCTGTGCACAGACTGAGCCCGTGGCAGTCCCCACAGCTCCTAGTAACAGGGTATTATAATGACTCGTTAACTCCATCTGAATTTATCCCAGTATCACCCACAGAAACCCACCAAAACCTGTGAAAGCAGTCAGTCTTCTGCCTTTTTTGTGTCTGAAGTTCTGAGTTCAAAACAAGGTTGTGGTCGTATTCCTCAGTTCACATATCACCAAAAAAATATCTTTAAAGGGCAGAGTAAATTTAAAGTTATCTAAAGACATTATGGTCTGAAACGAGCCAAAGGAGCAAATACCCTTAACTCTGCCCTGAACTGATGCTGTGATTAGGAAGCATCAGCAGCAGGCTCCCTGCTCCTTCAGGAGGTCACACTGGGTTTTGCCACCCCTGGGGACAATTTAGCTGCACTCTAACTGTGAGCAGTGCGTGTGTGTGTGTGAGCTGGAGAACAGCTTTGCCTTTGGGCATCATTACCCTCAGTCATTGAGACAAGCCAACAGCAGCCGCCTGGAACAGAGCAGCCTGGTGAGATGATAAAACCCTCATAAGGTGCATGGAAAAGATTTTCAGTCATATCAGTTCACAGATTTCATGCTAAGCACTGAGAGAAATCATTGTATGCTCAGTGTGCAAGATAATTACCCTCCTCTGACCTGCAGAGTCTTTGTAAAAGGGCTGGAATGGAGTAAAACACCCAGAAGCTTTTGCCTCCAGCCCAGGGGGTCCCAGTGGTGCAAACCTCTGTTGGGATAAGGTCAGAGGGATGGGATGCCCTTTCCTTCTCCTCCCTGAGGTACAGGCTCTGCATTGCCTACTGCCCTCAAACCCTGGATGCAGCCCTGCTGGGTTCAGACTTTCTGCAGTGCTGTCAGGCTCTTCTGGATGGGATGGATGACCTCAATTATCTCTTAGCACCGCCCAGGGGGAAGCCCTGTTACCCAAAGCCTGCTCACCTGCTGGGTGTTAAACTGGCATCAGCTGGAAAGGCTGCTGGGGGAATTAGTGCCTGATGTTTTAGTTGATGGGATCTCTCACACCCAAGTAGGTGGGGAGGAAGGAAGCGAGAAGCGGGTTTTAGTTGAGATTGTCCATACAAACCATTAGACAGGCGATACTTTGGCTTCTAGCTCAGCTTCAAACATTGCTGCAGTTCCAGTGAAATCCAGACACCAAATCCCCAATGCAAACTAAACAATCCTAAGGATGCCCTGGCTTCCCAAGCTCTTGTGCCCACCACGAGAAGCCATACCCGTGGCACCTCTTGACCTGGGCTGGCAACCCAGCAGCGAGAGGCTTGGGCAGACACAGCACCCATGGCCACCCACACCAAAACCATCCAAAAGTGAGGAGATGCCCTGGGGTGCACAAGGACACCGGCAGATTGAAGCTGCAGCCTTTGATGCCATTTGGCAGGTAGCACCGCCAGCCACCCAGCAACATTTCTTTATCACTCAGCATCTCTTATTTTTTTCTTACTTCAGCTTTACTTTAGCATTTTTGAATGACAGGTCAGTAAGCTGTTACAGACTAGAGTTTAATAAAAGCAACCAAACATGGATGCGAATATGCAGTTCCTGCATTACTTTGGTACCGCTGTTATCTCACAGAGCATAGTGTCTCATGAGAGATCATTTGCAGTTGTACAAACTGTATATTTTAAGAAGTCACAATTTTTTCCAATACCTCTTTCTCTGGCCACCACTGTTACAATACATATATCCCCTGCAGTCACTTTTAAAACTGTCTTATGAAATTCCAGCTGCTGTTTCTCTCTTAAGACTGCACATTAAAGCTTTTGTCATGCCAGGTTTTTTAAATATAACTCATAAAAATATTTGCATAGGAAGTATATTGTTGTTTGCTACTGACATGGGAGTGTGTGAATATACTTCACTCTGGATAAATATAAGTACGCTGGAAACTGAGTTTTGCTATAAATAGAAGTGAAAATAAATGTCTTCACTTGCAGATGCCCCATGTTTAATAACATTAAATGCTAATGGCATGAAAGAAGCATTACTACTGATACTGTTCTGCTTACTGAAAGAGCTCAGTCTGCAATTTAATGTCAGGCCACAATGCTCTCCCCCTCTCTCCTGTTCTCTGTGACTGCACTTGAACTCAGGGACACTCCAGAAATAGCACTAGATACTTCAACTGCGTGAACAATTGTGTCGTCTCGACAACACATTCTCGTGTGTAGGCTTCATTTAAATCACAGCCTCACCTGGAGCAGGACTAGGAGGGCTTACTCCACTGGTCCACAGTGGGAGCAGCTACTTTTAAATTACTTCTGACAGATGTTTGTTCAGCACTTGACCCAGTCCTTGTGGTGCCCAGCACAATGTACCCCAAGCGGTGGGTTGTCATGCTCTGCTCCCATCACCTGCATGGTCATTTCTTTTGAAAGCCCTCAGGGACGGTGTTGCCCACCCATCTCCTGGAGATGGCTGCCAGCACATCCCTCTCACACCCACTGAAACCCTTTCCCTAAGCCTTTAGCTGCTGTTAGGATGCATCACCCTTCACCATCCTAACCTCACCTTTACCCCTCCTAACCTCAGAGCACTGCTTTTCTTACCCTGCCAGCCCACGACCTCTTTAGGGGTGCACATCTCTGCATCTCCCTGCTTCCAGCCTCTCAGCTGGCCACATTGTCCTTGCTGCTCACCTGCTCCTCACATCCTTCAAGCCCAGTACACCAAATTGGAGCTGAGGTCTCAGCACTGCTAAGTGGTATGGCAGGATTAGCTCACGTGTCCTGTGCTCTCTTGCGCATGCTCTCCAGTACAACACCCCCACTACGGCAGGGCAATGCTGAGATCTTTTTCTGTCCACCTCCTCGGTAGATTATTCTCATCTCCTTTCCCTCTCCTCCTATTTTGCCTCCGTCCTCACTGAAGTGCATCCTGTTTACTTCAGACCGTGTCTCCCATTTGCCACAAATTAAATGACTTGCACAGCTTCTCTCCACCTGCTGCACAGGAAACGGCCAAGCAAATGATAAAATGCCACACAAACACTCCCAGGCCTGGAAACCAGATACACTATTAGCCTGGACTGTGTGGTACGTCACGCTAAATTGCATCAGCTACAACTGAGTTACACTGCAGCATGCAAATCAGGTTTTAAAAGGGGTCATTGAGAAGCTGGATGCAGGACAAGCACGGGAAATCCTGCAGCTAGAGGTGTTGCTTTTCCCCAGGATCTGACTCTTGTTACAGCAGCTGAGAAACCCCTTCCTGCCCCAGAGACAGACAAGGCTCAGCTATAACCCACCATGGTGCCCCTTTGCCCTGGGAGCTCCTGGTTAGCAGCTTTGCTGATGTCAGTCCTCTCCAGAAGACAGGCTTGGCACAGGCTGCCTGGTGGAGGATGCCCGTTGCTGGGTGTTGGGACATCTCTCTGAACCCACAGAGCCCGCAGTGATGTTTGGGTTCTGTTCATGTTCACAGTGACCCAGAGGCACTGAACTGCCCATAACGGTCAGAGTAAGAGCTGCACAGAGCAGAGAATTCATCCTGGCCCAACTGCAGATGCAGGGTGCAAGGACTGCACACCAGCCATAAGCAAACAGGGTAAAACAATGCAGGAGACAGCCAGCGATGTGCTGGGAGGCAGCTCAGGGAGCACTCCCCTGGGGCGTGGGCATCTGTGGAGGACCTCACTTCCTTCTGGGAGACACTTGCAGTGCTGAGCAGATCTGCCCTGACCTGATCAACAAGTGCTCTGCAGGAAGCAACGCAGTGCAGACCTGACTATCGCCCCCCTGGCACGCAGTGATGCGGACGGCGATGGGGCTGGAGTTGGGAATGCTCCTGTCCCACCAGCAGACCCAGATTCCACATGCACCGCTGGTGACCTGTCCCCATCAACGTGTCACTCTGGCCCTGCCACCCAGGAGCATGGGGTCTGCCAGGTCCCATCGGCAGACAAAGATGAGGTGCACTCTGACCAAAAAGCGGACCTAGAGCCTGTGTCGGGGTAAGCTGTCCAGGCGGGAGGCAGTCATCTGAATGACAATCCAGTCTTAAGACGCTGATCTGGCTCCAGCCCAAGTCTTTGTACTAAGCTCCTTGACATCCTGTTTAGAAAAGCATTATTAAAATCTAATTGCTTCGTGCATATATTGCTGTTTTAATTATAACAGAAGCCGAAGAGAGATGTGAGCAGTAATCAATCCCTCTGATGCTAATGCATATCTGATGTAACTGGCCATGGGAAAAGCCAATCCAACACCATCTATGGAAACCAGAGGGATATATTCCTAGTGATTCTCCACGCTGCCAACAGCACAGTCACAGTGTGGCCAGGGGTGGCCTCCTTAACTGCTCTTCGCTAACCAGGATGCTGCACCTGAATTAATTTTACACGTTTGCTGCTCTGCCTCTGTTGTACCAAAATGTAATTACTTCAGTGCCGTAGACCAGTTAAACCCATCTGCTCATCTGGCTGCTGAAACGAAGGGAGCTTCTTTGCAACAGAGTATTGCAAAGTAAAGGCAAGCTGTGAAGAAAACAATGTAGAAGTCATTAAGGTCCTAAAGGTAAGCACTTCCCAAGGTAATCTCTCCATCGCTCAGCAAGTCCCACCAGTACCAAAGATGGAACAAAGTTAACCAGCAGCTGGCAGCTTCAGCAAGACAGTGGCCAAGCTGGCAGAAGCAACTATCTGACAATAAATTGCAGATTTAATGACTAGAGGGAACCTGTTAGTCGACAGCAACTGAAGCTGATGCACATACCTATATTAGGAGGAAATTCTTTACTGTGAGGGTGGTGAGGCACTGGAACAGGTTGCCCAGGGAAGTTGTGGATGCCCCATCCCTGGAAGTGTTTAAGGCCAGGCTGGATGGGGCTTTGAGGAACCTGCTCTAGTGGAGGTGTCCCTGCCCATGGCAGGGGGGTTGGAACTCGATGTCTTTAAGGTCCCTTCCAATTCTAACCATTCTATGATTCTGTGATTCTACCTAACACTAAGTGGACAGGCCCGCTACATTTAGAGAACAACAGTGGCACAAAGCCTGTCACCTTACTGAGGTTGAAGGCCTCAACACAACAGTAAACATGGCCTGATCCTCACCCTGCTCTTTGTTTTGCTGGAGATGGGACAGAGGGACATGGCTGAGGCAATGCCACCAGGCAAACAGCCAGCATTTGTCCTGGAGGGCTCTTGGTGGAGGTATCTCCTTGGTGGAGATGGCACAGATCTTGCCACATCTGGATATCAGTTCTGGCTGCAGATTCCCCCAGTGTGGTCAGTTCATCAACTCAGAAGGAGTCACTTCTTCCCAGGCTCTCCTGGGAATGGAAACCATTCTGATCTGAGCCCATGCATGGATCCTCTTGGTAACATCCTTGTGTGAGGACCTCCCCGAAGCCCAGAGGTGTCGTCAGGCTGCAGGTCTGGGAAGAAGTGATAAAGACTGAACAAGCACCTGGTGATGTTCTGAGAGTCCTCAAGATGGTAACAAAAATTGTTCTTCTCCACCAGCACAGAGGAGATGCCTAAACTGACCTAGAGGAATGTCGGAAGCAATTGCTTTGTAGAAATAATGTTGCCTCACCCCCTTATATCCCACTGCTTCTCCTGCAACACAGTTAACCATGCAGAACCCATGTGTAAAGTACTGCAAGATGCAGACACCACAAACGCCAAGACATGGTGCATTCTCCAGGCGCTTTGCTGATCATGCTGTTCCCCCTCACTGCAGGGGAGTGCTCAGCATCCTTTGAGAGCTGGGTGAGATGCAGCCCGGCAGGGGATGAGCCCATTGCGCTGCTGCTCGCCTGGCACTGCGCAAGTGCCTCGGCATCATGAGCAATCCTGAAAAGAGATATTTTCACAGCTGGCAACCAAGCAGAAAACAAAAGAAAGCCAGAAAGGGGCCACTTGTGCACAGAAAATTAAATCCAATTTTAATTCCAGTAATTATACTTTCATTAACACCCTATTTGCCGAAAAGATGCATAAAATCCCTTAGTGAGAGCTGCAATTGCTCTGAAGGTGAGAAGAAGGTAACTGGGGAAATAGTGCCAGCCTCTCCATAGCCTGTAAAATCCTTAAAAAGCCTGGATCATTGTGAATGGTTATTGTTCATAATTTAACTTCCCCAGCAACCATCTGTAAATGAGCCAGAAATCCAGCGAGAGCAGCAGAGAACCTGTAACGGAGCTGATTTGTTCCAGCAACCCCTGATTTAACCATAGACAAATGCAATGTTTCCTATATGACCACCTGGAACATGGATGCTATTGTGGCGAACAGAAGATGAGCCAAATTCTCACCTCACTCCCCGCTGAAATCATAGCATGTTTCAGGCATGGGATTACCAGCTGGGTTGGGCTCATTAACACAATTCTGAGTCCTTGGATCGCAGGAATTTGGTCCGGACTCTGCAATGAAGCAGGATCAAGCACAGCTGAGAGCAGCCCAGGCAGGTATTTTTGGCACTTTGTGAAGGTCTTCACCGAATTCACCTCCTTGATTTCAGTCCATCTCTCCAACATTTCAAGGTCATGTGGAGATGTGATGCCGTGTCTTCCAAAGTCCTTGTGACCCTCCAAGCCACCAGGGCCTCTCTGGACTTTATAAGCGGACTGTCTGCTAGATCATCCAAGGAATGAATGGGAAACTTGAAATGCCAGTGAGGACACCAACCAACCTCCCAAAATAAATCTGCAGACTGCCCTAAGATACCACTCCAGTTATCCCACTGATAACTGCTCTTTGGGGGTGATTTTTTCACCTGCTACTCTTTCTGCTTCTGGTGTAACCTTTGCGATCTCCTGGCTTAGCTCAGCCATGCACATGTCGTGGATTGGCATCAAAAGTCTGAAGAAAGGCAAGTACACAACCACAGGGGTAGATTCCCTCAGGAGAGACAGATAAATCCAAGGATGGCTACTGAGGCTGAGAACCAAACTCGACGCCTGTGTAATGCTATGGTATAAGAGCAGCTGTCAGTCTAGTAAGAAGCCTAAGCATTTGATATTTCCTGTCATACAATAAAGCTTTAGCAGATTTGCTCCAGAAGGCTGCAACACAGGCAGGCAGCTCCAAGCCAGAATGTGCTAATTAAGAAACACTAGGTGAGTGTTAATGAAAGAAGTTTTGCGAGGTGGGAGGAAGCGAAGAGGGTAAACCCCTCTCACCTCCTGTTCCCAGTGCTATGTGGTGCCAAATCCTCAGGCACTGGAAAAAAAAAGGAAAGGAGCTTTCTAGGGAGAAAAGAAATAAGATAAGGAGATGACAGCTGTGCTGGCTCAGTGCTTCTGTTCTCTGCCCCTGATGATGAAAAACAGACTGTAAAAAGTCTTCATTTTCAGTGAGTGGATAGGAGAGTTCCAATTTCACCTATGGAAAGAGAGGCAGAAGGTAGTCCAAGCGCCAAACTGAGATGTTAATAAACCAGACTCTGTCCAGCAGAGCCTACTACCAAGACAGAGGACTTGCACTGGGTCAGAATTGTTGGTAGTAGAGGGGTAAAGAGAGGAAGAAGGTCTCCCAGTGAAAAATGACAACCACGAAGCACCAGAGAAAACCCATGGAAAGCGGGATCCTGAGGCAGATGGCTAGAGGATCAAGGAGGAAGCTGGACCAAGAGTCCCTGAGAGCTGGCACCATGGGGATCAGAAAGTGAGGACTGTTTCCCTGTGCTTACTGACAAGTGGGAAAGCTCCAACCTGCCATAAGAGGGGAGCTTATATGACCCAAGGCATGCAGGGCAAGTACATCTTTTCCCACTAGGCTTATTTCAATTACAGAATCACATTGATTTAATGTTGACCCATGCTTGCTGTTACTGTAACTCCTTGCTGTGTCTGACTGCTTACAGTTTGATTGTTTAACACATGAGCTAATAAATAAGCCAGAATCAACAGAACTGAAGAGTTCAGGAGCCTGTAAATCTCTCCATATACAGCTACCTGTCCTGTTCCAAGCTGTGGTTACCTCCTTATAAAAGCTGTGAATCTCTCTTTAAAATGCTGCCCATCAATCCCAGGCCATTTAAAGATCAAAAGCAGAAGTAGATTTAACAGATTTTTAAGCCCAGAAGGAACTGTTATGATTCACAGAGTCTCAGTCAGTAAACTCATCACACCAATGACTCCTCTTGGAGCTAAAAGAAGACTGAAAGCACATCTTTCAGTAAAAGACAAGGAGTTTTGACCTGAAGAAGTGTGAGGGATGCAAACAAGCTAGTGTCACACTAAATACGTGTGCTCTACCCATTATATCTCTTTCTGCTAATTTAAAGAGCCTCTCACTTCTGCAAATCCCTTCCTATGCCGGTGCTTTTAGGCTGAGATCAAGTTATCATTTAATTTATCTGTGAGGCCCTAAAAACTTCCTTGAAGTTATGTTTCCCAGACCTTAGATTAACCCTCTAGCTCTTTTCAGACTTAGTTTGCATTTTTTATCAATCAATCAGTCACCTTCACTGAAGCGTCAGCCCTGAATGTGTGCGCTGCAGCCGGTGACAGATTTGCTAAATGCTGCTCCCAAACACGGGGCTCCGTTTTCGCTCCTGCTCTGAATTACCCCAGTGAGGCAGCCCGACTCTGTGTCTGGATCAGTGCTTCAGTGTCACGCTGCTTTCCTTTACAACCTTCAAGCCTCTTTCCGCATCTCCAGTTCCAGGGTGCAGCCCCAGAGCTGCCAGGCCGGTTTGCCTGGGATTTACACCCACCCTGTGCCGCCCTGCTCCTGGCTGTGCTCCGACAGGCATTGCTAAAACAACACCCTGGTGCCCAGTCAGCCGGGCTGGCCTCCGAGGACGTCTCGCTGCCGGCTGTATTTACTAAGCAGCAATGCTCACATCTGAATCTGACACTGGCAGCGCTATCAACAGGAGCTGCGTCGCAAAAATACCCTGCTGAACCTTGCCAGGCTCGTCTCTAGCAGGCAGAGACCCCCGCCTGCAGTTACCTCTAAAGATCTGCTGGCCCCAGCTCCCTTTAGCTGAGTCCAAGCAGGTTTTGTGTAATGCTTTCTCTTTTAAACAGGGTATTTATTTTTAAGAGAAAGTCCACGTTGAGCCATTCTTTCAGGCTATAAATAATACCTTGCAGGTATTATCACAGGTTTATCACAGGCCTGAGTCAAAGAGCATTTGCCATGCAAGGTTGAAAGCCCACGGAGTAGTAAGTGCACGGGGAGCGTGGTGGTGTTTGAGAGGTCTCGTGTTGAAAGACAAGCAAATCTTTCTGAAGCGGGGAAACAGCTCGATTGCAACGTTTGAGTTTCCCCCAATTCCCTCAACCACATCACATAACACGTGGCACTTCTGTAGCACCTTTCAGCCCAGCCCGCCCAAGTCTTTTACCAGCTCGGGGCTTGCTCACTCGCAGGGAGGAGCAGGGGCAAGGGCTAGAGAGCGGTTTCACTGCAGCCTGCAGAAAGCAAAAAACTGCCCTTGTGAAGCACTGTGACCCATGGGGACACAGGCTGTACCTTCCCCAGAGAGCCCCTGCTAGTGACTACAAGCTGGGTAGGGGTAAAGGACAGAGAGGAGGGGAGAAGCCAACTGCTGTGCTCTTGGGAAACTGCTCAACTTGTGACCACAAATGTTCTGACTATTTCAGAGACAAGGTAACCAAGGGCTGGAGCTTTCTCTGCTAAGCCCTCTCTTCTTCTGCAGGTAGGCAATGGTGGAGTCCCATTTTCTTGTTGCTTTTCTGAGTTGAAGCTCAGACTAACCCTGATGCAAAACAAAGATCTGACCGACTGCAGGAGACTTTGGCTACACCACCAGCCTCTGAAAAATCATGCCTGGCAGCACATCCCTGGCTATGAGCAGGGTACGAACACCTTGACAAACCAAATTTCCCTACACAGGCAAAAGGGATGTGACTTAGAGTTTCTCCCACTGCTGCAGAAGGGATGACAGATCCCTCTGCAAGTCTTTATCCCCTGCAGCCACCCCAGGATTTCCATCCTCAGGAACTGCACTTCAGGCCTCCACTACCCCTTTCTCTCCCCACTGCAGGAGCAGAACTCAGACCCCTGCTTTAGTCTGGGAAACCCTGTGAGGCTGGGCTGAGTGAGACGGCGCCTCCACAGCCCTGGCTTTGGCCTCGTGGCAGTAGATAAGCAGACATTTCTCAGGGCTGGGCTTCCCTTTCCTTCTACTGGCCGACTTTCCCAGCCCCAAGGCTGCAGGAGCCATGTGGGCTGCAGTGGTTTCATAGCACAGCTTTTCTTCTTGAACAAGCAGTGGTAATCAAAACCCAATCCATCAGCCTTTTGCTCTGCTCTATTACAAACTCTAACCATGCAGCAAAGCCTGGTGCTTTTTTTTTTTTCTTTAATGGCATGAAAGACAATAAATTATTAATTTCCTGCACTCCCACTGGATGTCCTTTGGTTGCCCAGGCCAGATAAAATGACAGCCTTTGAGTTCCTTTTCCTGGCTTAGCAGTTTCCCTCAGTGCAGATCAAAGTAGGAGGCCTAATCCTGGAGAGGGATGAGCCTCCTCCTCCAGTCTCACAGCTGCATTTGCAAAAGCAGTTTCTGGTCATTCTGGTTTTGGTGCCTGGCTTTTGACAGCAAGTCAATATCACCGTCAGAAAGTCAGAGGAGGTAAACAAATAGGAAAGCTCACATCCATGCTCCATCTGCTCTGCTGGGAAAGCACCTTTCCCCTTCCCTGCAATCCCCACTCCTCAGGACATCACACCTGATACCAGCAACCAAGTGGGGAGACGTCTGCTCCGGCTCAGCAAGCTCAGGTTAGCGTGTACCCAGACAGCACAGGCTGGCAGAGAGACACAATACCTTTTATTAGCTCAGCTAATATATATCCAGAGAATAAAAGACAAGCTTTAGGGCACAAGCATTTCTCTTTTCTTCCCAGGTATATTTGTTTGCCGAATAAAAGGTGCTATCTGTGCCCATACGCCAAAGCGTTTGCTTACGGTGTTTGAGACCATCCTGGCTACAACAGCCCCAGCCCCTTGGGGAGGCAGCTGTCCTCGCATCGGCTCAACCTAACGGCCTTAATCTGAAGCATTTATCTTGGGCAATATCAGAGAGTGATGGGGATCAGAAAGCTGAAAAAGGAAAATGCAGTAACTATCCAAAAAAAAAAAAAAAAAAAAAAAAGAGAGAGAATCGCAGACCCTTGAGCTTAACCTCACTTCTCAGAAGACAAGTGGAAGAAGCCAATAACCCGTAAGTGCCTGTGAGGAGATGCACCACAGCTAACACAGATTTGTACCAAAGAAGTCAAGCTGAACTAATCTGATTTCTTTTTGCAACAAGGTAATAGACCTTGTGGACAAGCAAGACACAAAAGTCATTAATCTTGACCTCAGGAAGACTTTGCCATTGTCTACCTTGATATTCTGATCATCAAGTGAGGCAAAAGATCTATAGAAAGTAGGTAAAAGCTAGTAAGACCCAGCTGGAACAGCTGTACCCAGAGCTGTCAGCACAGAGGGATGAGTTGTGTGCAATGCTCTCAGCTCCCTGGTCTGGAGAGGATCTGGTCAGCATTTCTGTTAGTGCATGGACACTGGGACAGATGGAAAGGCTGCAGGTGTCCAGGAAGGCAGGACTGGAATTTCAAATTACTTTGCTGGACCGGAGATGTGACCTGGAAAACCTGTATGCGATTTAATAGGAACAAATGCAAGATACTGTGTGTGAGCAGGGACAATTCCCTGCACAAACTCAGCATGGTGGGGAGGGAGCGTTCCGCCATCAGGGCTAGGGTTAGAGGAATAATCACCTGGATGGGACCTGGCACTCCTGTGATGCTGTGAAACAGCTGTGCCACCACAGAGAAACGGGAGCATGGTGGCCAAGCATGTGAAAGCATCCCTCCATGCCGGGGAAGGCAGGGGGAGAGCTGCACTCATGGGACGCCATGCAGCAAGGGCACAGCTCATGGGACCTGGTCTGGGGGATAACAAGAAGGCGATTTCAGCCCAACAGTCTGGAGGTGAGAAACCCAACCACTGCCCAGGCAGGACAGGTCTCTGCATTGACCAGGACCCCCTGGGTGGGGAGTGAGGAGCTCAGGCGTTCCCCTGGACTGGGAGCAGTGGGATCACAGGCAGCTCTGTGGTGGGACGTTGGAGCAGGGGAGAGCAGGGGATGTTTTCCCTAAGATGGCCTCACATGGTTGATGTCTGGCATCCCATCTCACAGAAACGGTCAGTGAATTGGAGCGTAACAGCTTCCCTCCAGGAGAACCTCGGAGCTGCTTTGATTGTAGCCGTCGCTGCATCTCCCACAGCCGGAGGGACTGTAAGGCAGCCCCTCTTCTCCTCTGCTTCGCAGGACTCTTCTCTTCCTTTTCTCCACAGAATAAAAATAATCCTTTTGCGTCAGCTCCATCATCATGAGCAGCAAGACATTTTATTCATCGGTGATTCCTTCCCTTCTCTCATTTAAACAATTCTCCATAGAGCCGATCAAATTAATTTGAGCAAGGGTTGTTTATTTGGCCTGCTTGTTGGCGCAGGTGTCTCTCTTTTCTTTCGGAGGAGGCTGGTAGGTGGTACAAGAGAGAGTCAGGGAGGTGCTCGCGAAGGGCTGGGAACAGCACGATGGTTTCGATTAGGGCGTGCAGGGGCATGGAGGTCTGTAGATCAGCACACCCAGTGTCAGAAACACGCAGCTGAAGTCTGCAAGCGAAGGGTTTTTTACAGCAATGCATTTGGGATGTGTGTTACAACGGCACAGACACAATCTCCCAGGCAGGGAGCTGCCCTCTGTGTCTCCACTGGTGGCCTCAGCCCTTTCCAGCCCAGGCTGGCTGCTTAGGGAAGGCTGTGTCAGGCTCTGGCAGTGGCTCAGGAGGAGTTACAGGGATGTGCCAAATCTCAAGCTGTTCCTCTGGCCCTCGTAGCCGCATGTCTTCCTACTCTATGTCACGCCAAATCTCCTACCTTTGTCACTGCAGCAAATAATACTGGGTTCTGCAATGAGGGACACTGCCCAAGAGTGCCCAGATGATGCCCAGGGACAAGGTAGGAGAGGTAGAAGATCATGCCTGCTCATGCCATGATCCAGCTCCTTGTCTTTCCACTCATACTACTGCGACCTTTTCCCGCTGGCCCACACTGGGATCTGCACTCTCACCCTCCCCTTCTTGTCCCTCTGTCTGACAGGATGGACAACTGAGAGGCCGCAGAGGACAAAGATGGGATTGCTGAGCTGGAGTCGTAATGGCATGCACATCACTGCTGTGTCTGTCGGCTGTGGGTAAGCATCTCTCGGTACCTTGTTCCACTTTCTAAAGATTTTCACCAGTTCTGCAGGGACTTGGCTGCCCCAGCTTGAAATTTTGGGCTTGATAGCCTGTGACATCCAACTGTCCTCCTGTGGTGGACAATGCAGGGAGGCAGAAGATCTTGCCAGCTGCTGTGCCCTGGTGCGATGTAGTTGTCCACCAGCACACCCCAACATCAGCTCCTCTCCTGAGGTATGACTACACTGGATGTGTCCCAAAAGCACTCAGCCAGAGGGACGTAGGGGAGCAGATCCGTGGTGTCTATATACACCTCTCACTTGGCCGTCATGGCTCCCAGGGAGATAGGTGCCTTCATCCCACTTCAACTTGGAGAGGAGCTGCACATCTTCCAAGGAGATGCAAAGGCCAGGTCTGGGACCAGGACTGGGTCTCCCAGGCCCCAGCCAACCACTTTGCACCACGTCCTCATGACGAGCTGTCATCTTGCCCTTCAAACGCACCCCACGGCTCAGGGGCTGAGCTAACAAGCTTTCCTCCTCCACAGCCCTGCGGCAGAGCCAGCACTCAGGAATAGCTGTGCTCCCGAGAGCTGCTCGTGGCTCTCTGGCAAAAAAGCAGCTCACCCTCAGATGACCTGGAGGATAAGCAACCAGGCTGCCTCCATCAGCAGGCATCCATAATCAGTTGTGGCAGGGGGCTGAGCACCGAATAGCCTCTGCAGGAGAGGTTGCGGGCTGGCGGATCTGCTCTCACACCCAGACATTGCTAGGAGAAGGAGAGTCTCCCAAAAAGTCTCCCTCTCTGGCTCTGCCGAGAGTATGCTTTGAAAACATCCCGTTCCCCCAGGGGTCCCTCTGCCTTTGTACTGGGGCTTTTATTCAGGCAAAGAACTGGAGACTTCTCAGGATCCCCCAGTTTTCTGGAAGGGATTTAAGTCATGTGCAGAGAAATGAATCCGCAGAGGACAGCTAAAGAAAGAGCCGGGGAGGGAAGGAGAGCCAAGCGGCCCGTGAGGCTGGGCAGTGCCTCTTTTGCTCTAATGTTACGCTGTGCCCACTCCGCCGCTGCCACGGCTTTCTGCCAAGGCGCCGGAGAAAGCAGAGGCTCTGGCTCGAAGAGGAGCTGTGCGAGCAGAACAGGCATATTCAGGCAGTCGCAAATCCAACCAAAAGGCAAGGCCTTTGAAGAGGTGAAGCGGGGCTCCTTCTCATGCATTAGGCATTTCCCAGGATGGGCAGGGATGGGCTCATGGGGCTGAGGGGGAGGAAAGCCCAGGCTACTGGGGCTTGGGTAGCTCTAGGATGGCGGGCAACACAGTACAGACACAATCTGTTCACAAGGGAGGGGACCCAAAGCCTGCAGACAAAACAGTTATTGGAGCAATGTAACTGTGCTGGCGTGGAGAAATACAAGGAAAGAAGTAAAATAAGGGCAAACTAAAAACCATTTTGCTTGGCCAAATTCAGACTACAGTTACTCTTGAATACCCAAAGGACAGAAAATTCAACGAATGCGCACCAGATTTATGTGTAGAGTGGGGCATTTAGCTCAGTGACTTGACTATGATTGATCAGAAAAACAAATCCCCCTAACATTTTTCTCCAAACACCTAGTATTGCAAAATAAAGCGGTCTGCATCACTTCGGAACATGGGCAACCTTTTTTACTACACAGATCTTCAAAGAGGAAACTAGACAGTCAAAGTCAGCCCTCCTGGCTTTGTCAGTGTCCCCCTGTCAGCACGCAGCACCTCACAGGATGAGACTTGCACTTTAGAAATAATTTATAAGTACTATTGAATTTTCTTAAAATGGGACCTTTTCTTGCTCCAGTTGCCAATGTTTCCATTTAACGTACTAAACACACTTCATCCTGACCATTGAGAATTGACTTCAGCTTAAAATAACTTGCAAATACGCTTATGTTTTCTCTTCACCAACTGCCAAACCGAGCGGTCACAGAAAGTGACATTACACAACAAAAATAAGGTTAACGATACATGGCCAGGAACAGTGAAAAGAAGAAAAACCCCAGCTCTTTGACCTTGGGATTCAGCAATGCCACAGTAACATAGAGCTCTTTTCTCCCTTCACACAATCTGACGCAAAAGTTATTTCTCCAAAACCGAAGAAAAGTGATTTAATGAGAGAAGAGTCAAGTCCTTTAGATCTACTGCTGGCTTGTTTGGGTTAGCTCTCCAAACAGTGCTAGTGTCTACGGTTGCCACATCTCTGTCTGGGATCCAGAACTCGTTGTACTTGTGGTGTGACACTTTTGGACATCTGGATTTGTGCCATAGGACCACTCTCCTGTGCCCAGTGGATATGTCCAGGGTCTCCAGATAAATACCCAAAGGCTTCAGTTCTGCCCAAGAAGGACTGGGGCCTGCTGGCCCATGGACCGTCTCCTTTCCCAAGAAATAGCTTTCCAGGACTAAAGAGTCTCCTCATTTTATCCTAGGCTACAGTAGACTGGGAGATATCCTGATGCAGGACAGTGAAGGAAGAAGGGATCCTGTGGGATTGTGAAGGTCTTCCTGCTAATGGGCTTCCCAGCACTGTGGCAGGGCAGGAAAGCGTGGCAGGGAAGGAGCAGGCAGAAGGGGTAGGGGAGCCTGCTTTTGTCAGTGCACATCAGTATTCCCTTCGGTAGATGTTGATTTACAGTTATGAGTCACAGATCTGCATAGCGAAATGGCCGCAGGACACAAGCAATGCTGCTCACACCCTGGCAAGCTGCAGACAAGCAGTATGGCCTCTTGCTGGCCTCAGTGAGTGCTAGGGCCAGTGTGTGCCCACAGCGGGGACTGTCACAGCAACCACCTCCAGCCCTTTCTCCTCCAAGGCAGGCTCAGGGTGACCTGTTCCTACGGATGTGTCTCTAACCTACTCTTCTTGAAGACCTCCAGCACTGGGTTTCCTTCCCATATCAAGGAGTCAATGCTGGCGCATATATCCTTACATGGCCTACACAAGCGACTCAGAAAGCCATGGGTCGTCAGAAATAGGGTGTCATTAGTCCCTGGATCCACCCCACAGTGCTCAGCTCTTCCCCTAACAGTACAGAGAGCAGCTATCTGCAATGAGACTAAATAACGGGGAAGGACTGAAAGGAAATCAAAAAGCACTTCCAAATCTCAGAGGAAGCAAAGCCATCAAGCCACAGGTCAGTTTTTACGAGACCCGAGTTTATTTGTGTGTGCCTCCTTATCAGGGGGCCAAGCTGCATCTGGAGGAGGCAGTCCTGATGTAGGCGAGGCACAATGGTGCTCAATGCCAAATTCCTCCAGCACTGCTTGTGCTCTGTGCTTTTGGGTCACTGCGTAATTAGCCAGCCCTGAAGAGATACATGGAAATTGGCCACTGCTTGAACAGCACAGAAGCGACTGCAGGAATTTCAACAAGAGAGGTGCATTTGCATGAAAACAGAGGGACTAGGAGTTATACCACTAGAAGAGCAAGACTAGAGCCGCTTGGAGAGGTGAGGCGAGTGCTTTTCTCTCAGGCAGAATGATATCACATGAAAGCTGTTGAAATAGAAAGTTTGAGGACAAAATGTGCTTCCCTCAGTGCTAAACCACTCACCAGTCCAGGGCTGATGTGACCTTGGAGAGTGTATCTAATCTATAGCTTCCATCTGTAAACACAATTCCATGTGCAGATGGACTGTACCTCCTGGGACAGAAGGAGGAAGTTCAGATTCATCTTCCCTTGCTGGTCGGTTCATCCCTCACAGCTACTGAGACACCTCCCACAGTTACAGGAAAACACTAATAACAGAAACAATCTCCTAATCCTTAACTCCTTTGAGTTTCTCCCTGCATTCCTGGATCACAGCAATGCAAGGCTACAAAGCAGTGCAGTTCAGCATCAAGGATCCCATTGTCCGTTCACACTGTCCCAGCTTAGTATCAGCTCTGAACCCGAGCTGCATCCCACTGAGGCTGGTTTAGGGACAAAAACAGGGTCCCTAATTGAGAAAGAACTGTGTGCAGCGGGTGCGGCTTCGGGAGTATGAGGAGGAAGCAACCTCAAGCCCCAGGAGACAGCGAAGGAGGCAGTGCTGGGGTATTTCTGCCACTATCATATTGCCTCCCAAAAACTTCACTAACTTCCACCAATCTTCCCCAAATCCCCTTCCATCCTTCACCTCCTGAAAACCCCAACATCCTCCCACTGTCCATCACAGTCCCCCAAATCCTAACTGATCCCTCCCAGACCCTATTATCAGTTATGGTCAAAGAGCCAAAGTGTTTCAGTCAGCAAAATCCAATGTCCCTTCCTTGGCTCAGCATCCTTGGGCTGGATCTGACCAAGGGCAAAATCATCAGGGCTGCAAAGAGGCCAGGGAGGGGGACACAGGGAGTGACACTGGATGGTGTAATAAGGTGCAGAGAGAGTGGAGCAGCTGCCCAGCATGTGCACATGCATAGGAAGGCTCGGAGCCACCCCGTGCCCCCTCGCTTCTCCCCAGACCACAAGCTGCTCACAGGCACCCAGTGTTGGACTCGCAGGTGTGTGCCTGCAGCTCCTGGCCCACACGCAGCCCTTACGCCATGTCCTGGGATGGGTGAGCAGCCATGGTCCCCTTCCCACCTGACTCATGCCCAGCCAGACCCTGCCAGCCAGGATTTACTGCCTGGGAAGTAACTCTTCTGCTCCTGAGGGACAGAGAAAGAGGTGACTTGCATGTGAAGAAACCAGTAGCGGGAACAGAGGCTGAGATAATCATCCTAGATAATCCAAGATAAATATCCACGACAAGCATCAGGCCAAGAAGCTGGCTGCCTCCCTGCCTGTCAGCCTGAGTACTGGCCAAGAAATTTGGCTTAGCTTCAGCAAATACTGTATTGTAACCTTTCTTTGACCTGCTTTCCCTTCTTCTCCCTCTCCACTGTGGTCTCACAACATTTCTAAAAACTCTTCACACTTTTTTTGACTATCTCCTGCTTACTTTTGGCATTGACAGAGGTTGTGCCAGGCTATTTTAGCATTTTTTTAAAAACAAACCAAAGCCCATGAGCAGCCACATTCTTCTGACTGTGATGACAAAATGCTTTAATTTCTTCCAACCCTCAAATGAAACCCGGATGGCTTACTAATTAAACAGCTCTGCCCCAAACTGATTCTTCTTACAGCAATGCCTCCCTTGGGTGAACTCAACCACCAGGGTTGTTGCAAATTAGGAACGGTACTTTATTAGTTAAACAATTCCTGCCTGACAACCTCTGCAATATTTAAGGAGCGTTTGGAGTCCCAAAGCGGTTTGGGCAACAGCAGAGAGACACTTGTTCCTACTACTGCTGCATCTTAGAATACTGCAAGCATTTCTGTCCCACCTCTGAGCTCCGAGCAGAAGGACCTGAACTAGTTTCACCAGGTCTCCTTACACAAGGCAGTATCTGTTGGCATGAGCTTTCTGCCCGAGCAGGGCTGGGTGCTCAGGGAGATGGATGTTTGGTGTGGCCAATGCAGGATGGTGCTGGTGTTGGTTTGACTGCAAACAGCAGTTCTCTGCTCTCTGCTTCATTGCTGCTCTTCCCACAAGGTTTGGGTTCAGATGTCTTTGCCACCTCCCCCCCCCCCAATCTCTGCACCTCCCAGGCTCTTGGAGCTGGTGCTCAGCAGCTGGGTAGTCCCAAAGGACTCCTAGGACTCCCGGAGGACTCACACCATCTGGAGATAACAGCAACAGGCACAGAGAACCTCTAGCAGGATCACACCTCATGGAAATAAATACTGCTCACTGCCTCAGGGCAAGGGGATCTCTGTGTCCCACTCCAGAGACTTCGGGCTATAGGGTTAGGGAGGGCTCCCGGACCCAGATCTCCAGGGGAAAGACACAGGGATGCCCGCTGTGCTTGGCACGACTGCAGAGATTTCTGTACCCTCTGAGCCCATAGACGTACCCTTCACATGAGTGCCTGATAGGCGGCAGAGCCCCTGTCCCCAGCTGTTTCTCAACAACAAATGCATCTTTTCTGATATGCCACTAAATGATTTAGGAGGCCAAAACTCACAGGGAGTTTTAGGCACTTTTTGATGCTTTTACTGGGTGTCTTGATGAAAGTCACTTCTGAAAATGCCACCTGAGTGCTTTTGAAGAGTTCCCCTCTTGGCATATTTGCTCTGCCAAGTGTTCATAAATGAGGCTGTGCTAACACTGCTGACAGCAAAACTCAGAGTATTAAATAACACTTCTTAAAGATCCCAAAGTGTTTTACAAACATGAATTAATTAAGCTGCAGATCAACCCCGCGAGTTATTTAAAGAGCTCTTGAACCTCCCCTCCTTCCTCAAGGACATGAAGAGAGGAATGAACCAAGGTCTGACAAGAACCCAGGAGCCCTTGCCCTCCCTACTTGCACTTACCCACCACACCGGCTTTAACTAACAGGCAAACCAGAATAAATTCAGAACGGCTGAAATCCCACTGGGATGAAGTCACCTCAGTCTCTCTTGGTGAGCCCTGTCTTGGAAGCCCAGCAACAGCCAAGGAACCTGCAGAACATGGAGCAGACAGCACCATGTCTATTTTTAGGGGAAGAATGGGGTTTGGAATGACATGTGGCTTTTAAGAGCTCTCTCGAAAAAGGGTGATTAGTCTGCTAGTCATACCTGTCAAAAGCAGCTGTCCCAGCTGTGTGGGAAGCTGGTGGAGAAGTTTCACAGGCAAACCCCTGTGACATCAGTGTGAAACAGAGGGACGGGGGCAGCTGAATGAACCCCTGGCTGCCCTGTTCCATTGGCACCCAGAGCTCTGCCAGATGTCAGCAAAAGGCACCTTCCCATGTCCAGAGGAGTTGATGGAAACAAGACCAGGCAGCTGAGCTTGCAGATTGGTGTGAAGGCCCCAACCTTCGGAAGCACTGGCCATGGTGTGTCAGGCAGGTTTCCCCACCAAGCTCTGCAGGGATCAAATGCCAGAGAGAACAGACTGGGGTACCTGGGTGCCAAGCCAGACACAGACAGGTTTCTCTATCTGCAAGGAGACAGCTGGGACACCAGGACTCCTCTGCACAGTTATGGACCCTCTCCACTTACAAAAATCTGTGGACATTCTACAACTGTTAACTTAGCTCTGGGGACTCCCAGAAAAGAGGGAGAAGTGAAGTCCATTTACAGAGGACAGCTGGCTGCACAGGGTAAAGGTTTAAAGAGCACGCCGACTTGATCTTCAGAGGAGCCAGGATCAATACTCTGGAAGTACATCTGACTCCCCACAGCGAGATGAAACCCTTGCAAACACGGCTGGAGGCTTGCTGCTAACTAAGGACAAGAAGGCTGCTGCTGGCACAGGAAGGAGGTAGACAGGACAACACAGTGGATTGCACTGCCTGTTCTGCCAGAGCTCAATTTCCCTCTGTTAAAGCACCCTTTTGCAGCAGCTAAACTTCCTCACAACGGGGTCCTGGACACCAGCATTTGGTGCAGCAGATGTCACATCACCATGAAAGAGCAACCCAGCTCACTTGTCCACTTGTGGCACAGAAAGGCAGATGAGCTAGCTGGGCCAGATCCACCATTTTGCCACCACGCTGCATGTCATCTATTTTAAATTCTCATCTCTTTCAGAGGAGAGCTGGCTGTAGCCAGGGGACCTGCACACCTCACCAGCCCTGCCTGAACACCCCTCCTTCTTCTCCGCATGTGCAGAAAACATTTAGTTCAGTGTTTAGTTTCCCTTCAAACCTAACCCAGCAAGCAGAAGACAGATAGCTTAATAACAACAGAGCAGCAGAGTCCATTTCCATCCCATTTATGTTGCCTGGGATGTGGTACCTGTTGGTTTAAGGTCAGCAATAAGTGATTGAGCCACTCCTGAACTCACAGTTTAAACTGCTTTATCAACAACATGCAATTTGCCTCTGAAGAAAGTTACCAAAGGGAGACAATGGCGTTCATACCTCCATGGTAGGCTGCTACTGGCCACCGGCAGCGGAAGGAGACATTCAAATTCATTCTGACCCACAGCACAGTATTGCTGGGTGCTGCTCAGCCCACAGCTGGGGTGTGGAGGAGAGCAGTCACGTTTATGTGTGTGACACCCATCTCCACCGCAGAACCTTTGTGCAGCCAGGGTCTACAACAGACACAGTGCTTGCCCACACCCAGGAAGGACTCATAAAGCAACCAGGGAACTTGTCCTGAGCCCAGCTGATGACAGCCCTGGGAGCTCAGATGGTCTTGGGCTGTGGTTTCGATGGTAATAGAAAAGCATATGAGACATTCTCCTCCACAGCTCCTGTGCCCAGCCTCAAAGAGAATGCCACGCTACTGTGTTTTCTATGCCCTCTCAGCGCAGGGAAGATTCACATTTCCGGTAGTGTACAGCTGAAGGGACTTTTTAGAAATCACTCAGAAGACTCTGGAATGACACCAGCGTGATTAGTTCCCGGACAGAGGCCCTGCCTAATACAGTGGGTTAGTAGAGTATATAAAACCTTTGGGAGTATATAAATAAAAGATGATCATCTTGAGAGATTGCTTTCTTGGATCAGTTCTAAAAAGCCTGAAATTGAAAAAGCTCCACTAAACAAGAGACAACCGGATATGAGAATTACATGGGCTCAGAAAGGACACTGCATTTACAGCCATCCAGCTCACAGCTGGATGAAGCCCAGAAAGTCTAGCAAAGGATCTGTGTGGGAGAGGTCATCATCCTTCACGACTGGCCCTTATGGCTAGGTGGGAAAAGGGGCTTCACCAGTTCACAGAGGCACATGCATCTCCTTGCTGTCACTTGAGACAAGGATCCCAAGTCTCAGCATAAATTAAAGACAGTGCTTGCTCCTTTACAGGAGAGATGACATGGTGGTCAGGGGACAGGCTTCGATGATCCAAGGACTGCAATAAGACAGGCAGGATGGGCTCTGTAGGAGGACTTGGGAAGGAGTTGGGACATTCTTTACCTGGTTTAAATGAGTTTTGCAAATAAAAACCAAAGCTCAGAAAAGATGTGAGTTTTGGGAAACAAATCAACCTCTGCAGAGCTTCTGGGCTTTTCTGGACCATGGTGAGAAACTGCCTACAGACAGCAAACCCTCTTCCCACCAGTCCCCACTCCTGCCCAGGAGTGAACTGAGCATTCTTATTCATACAGGAACAGAGACAGGGATCCAATGTCCCTGTCATCCATCCCAAAAGGCTTGAGGTAATCGCTTGAGGTAACCTTAAGTACCTTGCTAGAAAGAGCAGCTTTGCCAACATCATTGCACAGAAGGAGAGGGGTCAGTGATAAGGCATGAAGAGACCTGTTGTGGTTTGGTACCTCCGTTAGGGGAACGCAGGTCATCCTTACCTTGGGCATCTTACGCAGGTTGGGAGAGAGCTTCAAGGAGGTAACATGGCCTCGTTCATCTCCAATGATGACAACAGGGTAGACAGGGTTAAACTGGATATGGGTTATTTTATTTTTCTTCTTGGCCACCACTAGCTGGGTGCAGAGAGCTTCATACTTATTAATGTTCAGATCAAACACATGGGCCTGGGAAAAAAAAAAAGGCAAAGAACACAAAAGGGATTAATCAGGCAAGAACATCCCTCAGCAGCAGCATGATGGCTGGAGAAATCAGAGAGAAAAGGTCCCACGGAAAAGCAGCCTCAGCACACAATTACCATCTGCAGTCAGGGCCTTTGTCTTCTAAGTAACCAGTGTGCAGAAGCTGCGGGCTGCTTTTGAGGGACTGTCCCCCTCCTGCAGGGACTCATGGGGTGAAGACCAGTTCCCTACTGTGGCTACAAGCTCTTTCCAAGACCCTTGGCAAGGCTCCAGCTCATCCAGACTGGAGAAGGCTCAGAGCTAGCACTGCTAACCCCACAGGTCTTAATCTCCCTTCTCAGTGCTGCAAGTAATGAGACAACCAGGTGTTAAATCAGAGAGTAACACAGATTGATGCACAAAGCAGGGAATGCTGTCAGAAATACTTATTATCCCTTATTGCAGAGCTTTCCAACATTTCCAGCTTAATAATAACATTAAAGACTCAAACCAGTAATTAATAGGGAAGTGATGAGAACATGGACAGTATGATTAAGGGTGTACCCTGGGGTAAAGCCAGGGAAGCAGAGGCAAATGCTCAGCACAGGACAGCTTAGTGCTGGCAGCCCACTCCAGTCCAGCTGCTTCAGATGCTGTGCCTGCACACACGTCCTTCTCCCACAGCATCGAGAGACATGCCAGGTAAAGAATGGCCAAACAGGGAAGGTGAGGATGGAGGGAGACCCACGCGAGGCCCTGCTCAGGTGGAATTGTCACTGATGCAGCAGTGACACAGACCTGCCACACCACCAACTGCATGGTAATGTGTGTTTCATCATGATTCCAGAGAGAACAGCGGTAGTTACTTCAGACAATGTGTTATCTTGACATTATCTCCCAATAATTGCAATTAGCTCTTGTCATTGATACTGCCTGCAAAGGCTAATAAAACATGACGTCCGTCTCTTCCCTGGCGCTAAAGCGAGCAATCTCCAGCATGCTGGACTCCCACCTTGAATCCACTGTGGAGACTTTCAGCCTTCTGTTTCTTTTCCCTTTTCTGTCTTCACAAAAACTAAGGAAGGGAATATTTCATGCTAACAAGTACAGTGGGAATACGGGGGAAATTAGGACTGAACTACTTCTACGTCTCCTGCCAGCTGTGTGTTGTTTACCAGCACTTAGGAGACAGATGAGACATATTATTTCAACATTGTGCCATGCTCACAATTTGAATCCAGGAATTATCTGAAACCAGACCGTGTTCCCCTACAAAAGCTTATTCCAAAGAGCATGGAAAGTTTTGTATCAAATCAGTACTTGTACTTTCCTATCACAGACCAAGGAGCTGGTGAATTTTATCTGAGTCCCTGTATAGCAAAGAGCTGGGCAATGTGCAGGCACACATCCAAGGCAGTCTCATGAGCTGCTGTGTCTTCATAGGACTCAACATCTAGCAATTTGTGATGTCCTTGGTCTGGGGAGAAGAACCACGTAAGGGTTTTACAGATGCAGAAAACAAGATGAGGAAGACTCCATTCACTGAAGGAAAATAGGACCTTTCCAGATGAGGAAGAGCTTCAAAAGTGGGCAGGGTTCTCAGACGTATTTTGAAGAAGCCCATGACAGCATAAGTGAAGAAGGGAATCCAAAACATCAGCCACAGATAAGAAACTGCAGTTTGGAGAGTCGTTCCCCAGTCAGCAGAAGCATAGGCGGAAAAAATATTTCATTTTCATCTGCTGAAAATATCAGAAGCCAGTATTAAATTCTGAATCTAGACCTGACACTTGAGATCCCACAGTCCAGCCAAGGTAATTCGAATGTCCTACCTCTAGGCATAAATAAAGGTGGCTGTCCTGGCTTCTATTTTATGCCTGCTGTCTTACTATCTCTGAAAAGGAACAAGCTCTCTTTCAAGCACATCAGCCCCCCATGACCCACAGTCGCAGAAGATTTAATTGCTTGCCCTCATGGAATAGATTTTTATTAATTTAAGGGCATGATTCACCTCCCCACCCACCCCCCTCCAACAGTGCAAGCTCAATGCTAAGTAACCTAAGAGCCTGGGAAATGCCCACTGCTTGAGCAGCGTCAATCAACCTAGGGAAAAAAAGCAACATGGAATTAGTGGCCATGGGGTTTTTTTTGCGCAGCCAGGTCTGCACTGCTCTTCTGTCAGGCTGTGAATGTATCAACCCATCACACCCATCCAGCACTGCAGTGGAGAAAAGATGGCATATCTGAAGGCTTGGTGTCAGAGTGCTGAGCAGCGCAAATTACTCTGGGTGAGGCTGTTTTTCAAAAATGTCACTGACAGCCCTGACAAGCACAATGCTTGGGACAAGAACTTGAAAACAACAGCAGTGTGGAGAAGGTCAAAAGCAAACAAGTTTATGAATGTTCCTACTATAAAGCTCCTCTTTTATGAGCTTCTAAACAAATGGGCTTGGTTTTCTTTGCCAAGGGAATCATGGAAAAGAACAAACTATTTCAGTTCTTCGGCTGGAAACATCAGCCTCATATCAGCTGTCAGAGGCTCCAGATGGAGGGGTGGGCCACAGGCGTTAGGGAGGAGTTCACAGACTTTCATTTAGAGGCTTAGAGGCACTCTCAGGAGAGAGGGAAATGGGGTCAGACCAACAGTTATCAGTGCTTTGGGAGTAGCCCAAAAGGGGCACAAGGCTTTCCACAACACTTGAAGCAGCTGAACAGCACTGCAAAGCAACAGAGCTGCATGTGACCGGCACCATCTGCAGATCTGCCTGGGGCTTGGGGCAGGGCTTTCTCCCCAAAGAATGGGAGACTGAAAACCTGCAGCTCTCCCTTGAGGTTCCTACTACCATGAGCTGCCCTGATGGCTGAGGTCCCGGCGTTAAGGATTATGGAATAGGCTCCAGCTGGATCTCCCGCCCCGGAGACTCACCAAACAGCGTACTGCTTCTCTCCATCCCTCTGCCCCGGGGACCCCCGTCCCTCCGGACTATAGATCACTGCTTACATGCAAAGACGGCCTCTCAGGTTTTGCAAGATGAGCCTTCTCTGACTATATGACCCACAGAAGTGCCACCCAGCCCCACATGTGAGTCAAGTATCAGACACATGGGGATCCAGGATGACCAGAGCCAGATCCAAACCCTTTCCCTGAAGAACTGGAACCTCCATAGGGTACCCTTCTTCTCGGGGCAGGCACTCATTCAGCAGCACACAAATGAGAGCTTCCACCCAGACCCTGTGCAAATGGGCATTTTTGATGAGGGCTGGCATTTGTATAACTATCCACACATGGTGAATAAGCATATTTATATGTTCACTGACATACAACGTGCCACGTCATCCTAGGCTCCTACAGCTCGCAGGGCAGGCCGGTTTTCACCCAGCTGGCCCCCGATGCCTCACTTGGTACCACAGCATCACCCAGACTTTTATCTCCAGCGACACAGCAAGGCAGCGACGCTTGTCAGAACGTGACGCTTCATAGTCCAACGAATCTGTGGGAAACACAGTAACTTGCTCAGGGTCCCTAAAGCAGAAAGTGCAACTTTGATGAGAACAGAGCATACCGTACCATGGCAGTGCAGTGCCCTGTGCTGGGACACCAGCTTGAGTTTCAGTGGTACGGAGAACTGTGTAGGAACAAAAAGGGATGTCAAAGCAGCATCCTTGTCAGAGCTTACAAACCAGTGAGGGTCCCCTGTGAATAGCCCCCTCTTTCCTGCCACCTCTGCACACCACTTCTTCTCACGCTGCCTAGGCTGGTCCCAGCACTTCCCTCCCTGAAGGTGGAGGCCACCACACTCACTCACCCACACTCCTGCAGGAGCAGCTTAGAAACTACAGAGTGGAGGTTTCAAACCTCTGATTTTCAGCCCTCAAATATTGTTTCTGCTGTGGTGCATGTCCCCAGAGAGAGAGCTGGAGCCTCCTGATAAAAAACTGGCTTTTATGAGACATCTTCTGCAGACCCTGTAGAAGCAAATCAGGGACCTGCAGGGTCTGCAGCCCTGCTGCTTGCAGACCACAGCAGACATCTTCATTCTTTCTGCTAATAAGCATTCAGATAGTGGGAAAGGGCATTTCATTCTTTTGTTACAGAGTCCTTAGGAACAATATGTTTCCACCTCCTTGGGGGGACATAAATCAGACTTCAAGAACAAGAAACCTGGGGAGAGGCACAGAGAGAGAGATAGAAGAAATCTGAAAATGTCTGAAATAAGAAAGTGCAAGAACCCTCCTCGTTGCTTCCTCCAGCTAATCTGTGGTCCCCAGGCGAATAAAGCATGGGGCAGTAACCAATGACACCAACAGCTATTTTATTTATGGTCCCTGTAGACCTGTGTGCCCACCCCCAGGAAGTGCAGGAGGACAGGCACCACCCTCCAAATGAGGCCCAAGCCATTGAGATAAGCAGTTCCTTGTAGCATGGAGATTTATGAGCTGGCATCAACAACCTTCAAAAGAAACCTAGACTCACAATACCAACATGCTGGACAGTCTGATGGTAGATATGCCAGGCAGATGCTCAAAGCAAACCTCTCCTTGATGGAAGGACGGTAACTTTGGTAAGTCAGTAGCCCCTGAAAAGGAGCACTGAATTTAAGCAGATGCCCAGTTATATCTGAAATAGGATCAGGTGAACCCTGCAGTCTCTGCCTGATGTCTTTTACTCAATCTGAACATTTTAAAATTACCATCAGGGTAACAACAGAGCCTCCATGCTTGATGCACAGGCAATAATGGATCTAACTCTGCTGTGTTACAGTTGCAGAAAATATTTGACACAAATGAGCTGCTTTGATGCCTGACTCTCAAACAACCAGAGAAGAAAACCAGCTCGGTTGCATCCAGACCCACAGCTCCTCTCTCTATGAATCATACAAATGTATTCCACCTCCCAAAATCCAGCGGTTCCCCACTGAGGCTTCACACGGCTGCTCTGTAAGCACGGCACAGTGCATGTCCAAGGCTATTACCACAGCTCCAGCATCAAAACACATTCAGAGTTTTGAACATCTCATTTCTCCCCCCCAGCTCTGCTGACTGCACGTAGAGCCTGAAAGTTGGCCTGGGCTCTCATCTGCTCAGCAGCTTCAAGGTGACTTGGACCCCCCTGTCCCTGCACTCTGCTGTCACCCCCTGCCCTGCAGCACAGCAGCCTGGCAAGCCCAGGGAGGGAAATGCCAGAGTACTTGGGGGGAGACCTGGACCCTCCAAACCGCACCACCCAAAAGCAACCAAGCTCTCTGCCACCAGAACAAACAACTTGACTTTTGTGGCCCTTGAAGAAGGGAGCTGAAGAGCTACTTTGACCTACCCTGCCTTTACTGCATGCCTCGAACACACACTGGGTCCGCAGTGGCTGCAGCTTTTGCTGTCCTTTTCTTCCAGGCTTACAAGGCTTCATTCCCCAGCAGTGGTCTGGGCAACGCTAGCATGCTCAAAAACAACCTGATGGCAACCAGAACCAAGGCTGGGAGGAAGTAAGTATGTATGTAAGAAAAAGGCAGATGTACCTGGTAACTTGGCAACAAAGAATAAAATCAGTGCAAGAGCAAAAGGTGAGGGATAATTTAATATCATGCTGCCCTTTACCAGTTGACATCTCTTTCACTGCTTGGCTTTCACTGTCCTTGTGATGGATTTACCTCATTTTCTTGACTGAATCATGATACCTCATCCATTTGCAAACTCCACAGATGATTTGTTTCAAACTCTCAGGCAATATATTTAACAAGTGGGCAGGCCACCCCCAGCCCCTTTCTAGCACCAAGGCAGCTGCTAGAGCATCCTAAAGGCACTGGGCAGGCGGGGCAGCCCCAGCTTGCATGAAAGCCAAGCTGCCATGCAGTGGAGGCCTTACTTTGTGTGATTTCTATACTCCACTGCAGCCAGAACAGCTTCCAATAGAGTTAATTTGCTCTAGAACGATATTTTCGAGTTACGAATGAGGGTTGTAAGGCAGTCCTTGGTCCCTCTGACACCCGGGGCAGTCAGGTGCTTGGCAGGAGGAAAGAGACCCGGCTCAGAAAACATTCATTGCCTCCCTGCTTCTGCGGTGACAACACAGGAATGATGGTCCTCAGCTGCCCCAATACCAGCACCAGACAGACCACAGAATTACGGGCTTTCAGAGTACATTCATGCTGCTGGCGAAAGGACAGACCCCAGCCCTGTTACAGGTATTTTCAGAGGTAGCTTTAAGCTCAGGAGGATGAGCAGGCATCTGTGAAAGCTGCTTTTTGGGCTGAGCTGGGTAAGCTTTGCCAGCCAGGAGCTGGCTCTGAGTCCTGGGGTACAGGAGAGGTCTAAGCACATCCCTCTGCCCTGCAGCATCCCAGCCCACTGCTCCAGGGTGGTGACACAGCCCTAAAGAGAACATCTCTGTCACTTGGCTTAACTGTGGGAGCTGCTTCACTGTAGGGCTGCATCTCTCAACTTCTCCTCATTCTGTAAGAACTGGGTTGCTCCCAATTTGACATGGAACAAAAACAGCATCAGTCTCAGCTGATTTGACTCAGCTCCCACGAGTCAGTAAGAAATCAAAGCCCTGGCACATAAAAGAGCTGCCATTCATTCAGAGAGGCTGAGGGCCATCTGACCTCTCCTGGAAACCCTGTAACATTGTTTTACAAGAAAGTGCTTGTTTATCCGAGCTAACTTCCTTGTCACTGTCATCACTTCTGCCAGCCCGGCTCTGCTCCGAGAGCCTCAGTGATTAGGATAATCTCCTTCCTGTCTTGGTCCTGCAGACTTCTGAATGCTGTTATCAGGTGCTAAAGAGCTGATACATCCTACCCCTGAGCTGGGTGCACTTCAGTTTGGTCTAATATGATTTCTCTTACATTGCCTGTGACTCTACTCTTTTTTTTTTTCTTTCCTCTTTAACATTGATAGCATGCTTTGATGCTTTGGAATGAATCACAAAGCCTCCTTCTGCTCTTCACTTTTGTACTAAATTCAATGTTACTTTTCAAATCACTTCTGAAAGGTGAAAGTCAAACAGAGAAACTAATCTGTGCCGAACTCGTGCAACAGTTAGGCTGACGATAGCAGCCGGTACCTCTGCGCTACGCTGCAATCCCTTTTGCAACAGCAGAGATGAACCTTCCTTGGAGACCAGCATCCAGCCTGAGCCCCAGCTTTGCTCATGGGATGACTCTCCCAGGGTTCAACTCAGCAGCACAGCCTCAGCGAGAGCCGGCAGCGCAGGCAGTCCCCTGCTCCAGCCTCCCTTACACTGCTGCTGCTTCCCCAATTAGTGCTCATTTCATATTGCACATTTGGTTTGTGTCTTTGTTGAATTTTATTCCACCGATTGCAAATTGCTGCTGGGGTTGTTGAGCTCATTTACAGTTTCAGCACTTGTAAGTCCTGTCCACTAAATTCCACCAGAATTACCGCTGGGTTTCAGCCCCAGCCCCAGCATCCCTGAAGCATCCCGAGCTGCACTGCACACTCTGCCGAAGACGACCTCCGTCCTGTCACATCCGTCTTCTCACCGGCCCTGTACTTTGCCTACCGGCTTGTGCCAACAGCGCTCCCAAAGTCAACCTGTAAGCATGTATTACATACTGATCCTCTGATCTACCAGGCCTGTTACTCTGAAGAACAGTATTAGATCAGTTTTATGTGATACAGCCTTACTAAATTGGCTGTTCCATGATCTACCAGTGCTTAGAAACAGACATTCAATGATTTGTCCCAGGATCTTTCTGGATAGCATATTTAGGCTGCCTAGTCTCTCCTGCACCGCCATGCTCTTGAATACTGGGCAAAGAGTCTTTCCTCCAGTCCTCTGACACTTCCCAACTCTGCCATCTCATCCCAAACATCTGCTGACGAACAGGGAGACTGTTTCAACCAGTCCCTTATGTGCCCCAGGGCAAATCTCCCAAGGCTCTGCTACGTGAACACATCCCAGTTCTGCCAGTATCCCTTGTGCTCTCCCAGTTGTGGCCCAGCTCCTGGTGTCAGGCTGAAACTATGTCCTCATAAACAAGGACCAAGCTCCATCTCTTCACATGTTGGCTGGGTCCTGGCTATGCCCCAGTGCAGAGACTCGGTGCTGGAGGCTGGGGCACGGGTGAAGGCAGGCAGTTTCAGGAGCAAGGGCAGCATCGAGTCTGATGGGAGAAGCAGCCACTGCTCTCTGCCACATGCAGCCCCGCGGCAGGCCAGCAAAGCTGTTCATAAGGCAGATATCGAACCGTCACGGTTTGGAGACTGGCATTTAAAACGAACCAGCTCAGATTTCAGGTCATTATAAAATGCCAAGCAATAAACATCAAGGTTCTGGAGCTGCCGTCTCTGTACAGCAGGATGGGGCTGTACAGCTGGAGGTTCTCAGTGGCCCTAGTGCCAATTGTCCCCACTTGCAAAGTGAAACCTAAGTGAGGGGCCATTCTTAGCGGCCATCGATAATGAAGAGCAGAGAGCAGCTAGAACCTAGGAGCAGCTTTCTAAACTCTCACAGACACTTCTGATGGGCTCTGTGCCTCCATCAGGTCTTTATGCAAAATCTAACAGGTGAATCAACAAAATCTTTGGAGATGCTGCCCAAGTCATTTTTTCACTCTTATATGTCCATGCAAGCAGAAAATGACGAACTTGGTTCCTGTGTGGCTGAATGAACTAGTTAATCTCAGCAGGTAGGTTTCATCAAAATGCTGTATTTTATATCCTGAAAGAGCAATAGCTCTAGTAATGAAAATCTAGCCTGCGAGCATCTGTGTAAGAAACAATTCCTGCAAAGCCACTCACAAAAGGAGTTTAAATTTATCAGTTTGACTTTGCACTGAAATCAACCATTGCGCTGACAAAGTCATCTCACCTGCAACTCAATAGCTAAGGGATGTAAGTGGGCAGTAGTGTCCTGAGGTGCCCTAAGCCACATCTTGAGGCTTAGAGGCCACTGGAGCACCCTACCATGGGATGGGAGCTGCAGCAGGATAGTGGTGAGGGCTCAGACCCTGCAGGGCAAACCCAAGTCTCCCAAGCCAGCTTTGTTTGCTAAAAGCAGATGCTAGGGGAGAGAAATGCCGGTGCACAGAAAGCCTGGTGGCTGGGGGAGAAGGGAGGACATCCCGACTGGGACAAAGTGGAGGCAGCATGAATTCCAGGTTCTCTGCCCATCTACCTCATTGAGCTTTGACATGCCTCCAGCCCTTGTTTTAAAGCAGACATAAGTCTCCCCAGCAGTCCATATCAATCTCAAAGATTCAGCAGGGAATATGAAAGAGCCTTTTAAGTTTTGTGGCAGAAGAAAATGAACAGTCTTACTAGAAAACAACCACTTATGCTGTGACTGCAATTTCAAAGCCATTTTAAAATAGTCCCTGCCCACTTCAGCCTACTCAAACTTCCTTCTGGGTGACACCACAGGGAGCCGTATGCACTTAGTGTGAAAACCAGCCATGGTGCAGAGAGCTAGGAGATGCCTCGTCCCTGCCCTGCAGAGCTACCAGTGGCCCCATAAGGCATGGAAAAACCCCATGGGCTACTGCGGAAGGGTAGGAGAACAGACTTATGCGCAGCAGGGACATCTGTAGCTATGAGAGGTTTGCAGTCCTGGCTGCCCTGGGCAAAAGCATTGACTGATGCTGGGAGGTCTGCCGGCACCCCTGATTCATGCCCTATGAGGAGAGGCAGGATTAGGTTCAAAATACCCAGTGAAATATTTACAGACCTGGAAGGTTTAGCAAGTGTCTATCTGCAAAATTATTCATGCTTTTAGATACAGAGATTGGCTTTTGCTGCCGGTCAATGCTAAACGGGCAGCAAGTCTTGGCAAATTGCTCTGTGAACACACACTCAGGCCAGTGCTAAACAAGTGCTTCTCTCTGAGCTGGGAAAAGATGAGCAACAAGACAACAGGCATTTCCTCGGCATCTTATCCTGTAAGTGAGATACAACAGGAACCTGGTCTTCAAGACTTCTCATACAAAACAGTTGTTCAGTAAAATATGTTTATACAAGCAGGAAAGGGCACACTCACTTCCTGAGCAGCACAAAGCATTAGCTAATTTCCTGAAGGTTTGGGTTGTTTCAAGTATTTCACATCTTGAAAGGTCAACAGCTTCAGTAATGGGGAAAAGCCCTGGAGCATATATCTGAGCAGCTTTCTCTGCAGAGTGCATACTTGGACGGCATTTATCTTGAGGCTATCAATATTTACTAAACATGGCTATAACATCACCTTGCCCTTCTTGCATTAGCCATGAAGGACACAGACTACAGAAACATGAAAGCAAATGGACTTGTACTTAGTGCATGCTCCCAAGCCTTTTGTGAAACCCCTGGGATCCTCCTTCTCACACAAGGACACTTCACAGTGTCTCGGGGTTAAAAGGTAATTCAGGCTGGAAGACACCCCCACAAGTCTCTACTCCAACATCCTGCCCAAAGTAGGGTCAGCTCTGAGGTCAGATGTGGTTACTCAGGGCCCTACCCAATCTGGTCTTGAAAACCTCCATGGACAGAGATGGCACAACCTCTGTGTTAAAGCTGTTCCATTACTTGGCTGCCTTCATAGTGAAAGTTTTTCCTTATATCTAGTCCAAATCTCTTGTTTCAATTAATTTCAGCTGGTTTCAGCTCATTTCATCATCCCTTCATGCACTGCTGAGACAAGCTTGGCTCCAACTTCTTAGTGACCTCCTTGTAGGCACTGGCAGGCTGCTGCTGGGTTCCTACTCCAGGCTGAATAATAACGGCTTGACCATGCCATTACAGCTGTTGCTTGGGGCAGCTGTGCCCCACAGCCTGGGATCCAGCCATCTGGGGACACTTATAATGTGGGTGTCTTTGGCTTTTTTAACAGGGATAACAATTCATGCACCAATTCAGCACAAGAAAGCATCCACGTGCCCAGAGTGAGCCAGACATGGAGGCCTGCAGCACTGCCCCTGTACAGCACAAACTGCCAACACCATTTATTTACTTTCCTTAAATAACAAAAAGAAGCTCAAGAAGGAAATTTCAGGTATGATTCCTGCTTTTACATGTTTCTTTATTTTTTTTCTGCTTTAAGTGTAAGTTTGAGATGGGCTTTAAGCAAACTCCAGAAGACAAATCCTGCTGAATGCTGCAAGGATTGAATTCTACACCTCTCCATTTCTCTGCTCTCTGTTCTTACGACAAGCTGACCAACATCCCCAGATTTCCTGCACCCTAAATATAGGAGTCCAGGCATTCAAATTCACCTCCACATTTTTTTGATTTCCAAAGCAAGTCTCTCATCCCAGATAGCCTCTTCATGTCGGGCTTTTACCTTTTGCAGCCTAAACTAAACTAGGTACTCTCTAACCTCATTTTATGTCCGTGCTGTGCTAATCATGGACTAATCAGTATCTGCACCCAGGTCCCTGTAGGAGATGGTCTGGAGGGACCACAGAGCTGCTGCCAGCCAACTGAGCTGCAGGACTCATGTTTAGAAATAATGGAACTCTCCACCTGTCTGCTTTAGGACCCATTGTGGAGTCTTCTAGTGTCATTTGAAATGCAATCACAGAGCAAAACTGCAGTGGACGTAGCACAATGATTGAAACCAAAGCTGAACACTCTATAGCAACCACTCTGAGTGCATCCAGCAGAGGCTAGCTTCCATAAAAGCAGCTGGCTGTCCAGTCCTTTTAAAATCAGGCCACTTATTTAGGCATCTAGTTATAGAATTGGGAGGTTTTTTCCAGGCGGCATTGGCATGGATATGCACGTCTCAGTGATCATTTTATTTTATTTCAATTTTCATTGCAAATCATTTAAGCTCATTCTGAAATAAAATGGCCATCAGGCAGAGCAGAAGACTAAGGAAATTACCCAGAACACGATAAAGAGCAATAGTAGCAGTTAGTATCCACTGCACCAGCAGCAGAACATGAATACTCAGGTTATTTATGAAGGGGTGGTGCTGTCCAAAGCAGATGCCCAGCTTCCAACATACACATCTTATCATAACGCCCCTGAGATTTACAGCTTTTCTTAAATCCCCAGCTCCTGGATTCATGGGGATTGAGAGATTCTTAGATTCTAAAATGCCCCAATTTCCAAGTCAGTCTTAAGAGTTAGGGAGGTGATACATGCATTTTGGACACCTAGCATCAGCTTGAACAGGGAAATGTGTTTTTCAAAATACGACAGGTATCCCTTTAAGACCACAATTAGGGCCTGATTTTAAAACCACCTCCAGGCAACCTTCAAGTTTTGCAGGCATAATTACGTGTGGATGCAAAGCTAGAGGCTGTTTGTGAACAGGAGATCTTTAATGTTTTATTTTCCGGCTGACACCCTGTAGTTTTCTGTATCCTCTTAAAGTAGATTTTTTTTCCCAGCATTAATGGAGACTGCCCTTTGCGAGGTGCTGAGTTATTCCCAAGAAGTGCACTCTGCTACAAAGCGGAATATGTCTAGGAACAAAAAGGCTGTAAACAACTATTTATTCTACATCCACTGCAGATCCTGAAGGTTCTGTTCAGAAGAGAAACAGAACCATGTCTCAGACACACCCTGCTGCACCCAGCGTGGCCAGTGGCTAACACAGAGGCACAGGATTTCTATCAGCATCAGCCCTGGCCAGCCTCCTGCAACAGGAAGGCAGCTCTTGCCTGGACCTTTCCAGCTAGGCAGCCCAATTCCAGGCTGCTCCTGGCTCACAGCCACCCTCCTCAGAATTTGGGATTAAAGGCAAAAGCAGAACTAGATCGTACTAGATTAAGGTCTAATTAGGATTACTGAATTAGATCCAAGGTAGGATAGCCAAGGTGAGATACCCTGGGTGCATGCTGCCAAGTCAGACAGTCTTATCCATAGCCTCAGACGAACTCCAGGCCCATGGATGCTGCAGCTGATGGGACTCTGCAATGACACAACTGGAGTCACTGCAGCAGTGGCCAGGACAAGCTAAGGGTGAGAGGGAAAGACGCCATTGCACAAACTCTTGCCAAGTCCATAGGAGCTTTTCTGCAGCAGGTAAAGGTTGGACAAAGAACCTGGCCCAAGTGAGTAGCATGAAGCCTCCCTAGAGATAAGCTAGCACTGCAGGAACTTGACCACATGAACACCCAGTGTTTGCCCTCTGTCTGGTCATGCTGCCCAGGAAGTGTCACTGCCTGCAGACATCTCCATCCTCTTGCCCACAGTTAGGTGCCAGGACACAACTGGGGTTCTCAGAGTTCTCTGCACCGCTCACCCCAGCACTCAATTGAAGCTGTGAGTGTCACCAGGACCCTTGCCGTGTTTGGGGTCACACACAACTTCACTTGTGGGAAACAAGTCAGAAGACGTGTAGCGCTGAAGGCATTCGTTTCATTCATGCAGGCCCTTCGTTTGTTATATGGGAGAATGGGGATGGGTAGACCCATGAACAAAGGGCCCAATCCTGACCCTGCCTGCAAGGGAAGAGCACTGTCACTGCTTCCTGCAGGCTGTGGCACCCTGAGCTTCCCAAGGAGACCAGGTGCCCAGGGAAAAGATTTCTATCGCTTAGCTTGGGAGAGATGAATTCACAGCCTGAGCCAGTGTATCAGTGAAATGAATTTTTTGCTATAACATAAAGGTTAAACTGCAATAAAGTTGCCAAGGCATCAATTCAATGATAGAGATATATAAAGGCCATCTTTTTGCTAGAGTAATTTGGCCAAACTGCACAGACTTTCCAATTTATACCAGCAAAACATACGGCTCATGGTGACAGAGCAATGTGGTCTTACAGTACAAAACCAGTGTTGACAGATAGCTACATGCCCTGGCTACTCGCCAGGCCCAAATTAACCACCTGAGGCACTAGGATGGATGGCTAGGGGCAAAAATATAACTGCTATCATCTCAGTATTAGGACTGGTCTAAGTACTTCATTACCACATCATTGCTCTTGGATACAGCCTCACACAGTGGGAAAATGTTGATTTTATTTAATTGGAACTAAGTTCTATTGGCTGACCCTGGGCATATTACTATAATTGATTTTTTAATATCAATACAAGTATATACCCACTTTATTCTATTGCTTCTTTATATCTTGGAGGTTCAGAACCAACGCTCTCATGTCAGCTCACAGGAGGGGTGCTTTGATCTGAAGCATCATCTCTCCATCCCCAGGGATGCACTGGTTAATAAGCTGACTTATTTCAAATAGAGCATGTTAGGTGTTTTTCTCCTGGCATGTGCAAGCTGCACACCTGCACTGATGTGGTCAACACGAAAGCAAGCAGGGACTTGCATGCATTTGCAACGCCTACCTAAATGCAGCAGGAGCAGCGTTGAGAAGGAATGAGCAATTCACGCCCAGAAATATGCATGGTAAGGGCAGGAAGGCATAGGAAAAGCCTGTGCTTTCCTCTCTGTCCTCTGAGTACCTCCATCCGTGGAATAAGAGGAGCAAACTGGGACTGCAGGGAGGTTTGGCTTGTTCATGCTAGAGGTTGAGAGGGGCTTGGCCCCCCAAAAGCACCTGTGCTTAGAAGAGAGAGCCCACGTGCATTTCTGATGGATTTGTCAAGGCTGCAGTGAGATGTGCAGCTGACCCTCAGCATCTGCTAAAATCCCTCCGATTTGTGATTTAACATCAGCTATTTGCATAATTGGGCTGCAGCTGAAAGATTTCTGGCCTTATTGCTTCTAGGGTTGTAGCAGACCTTAGGGGGAGAAGGAGTAAGGTTTCCTCATCTCTGTTGCTTTATGATTTCTGTGTCCTCTGTAATCAGACTGAGCAAAAAGGAATTAATAGTTTTAGGGCCTTGAGCTACCAAAATGACCCTGCCATCCTGAGGCAAGCAGCTCAGGCAAGCTGCAGCCAACTCAGCCTGTCACTGTGGTGGATTTGTGCCGGTGGGGGATCTGCAGCTCCCCTGACGTGCTTGGCCAAGATTGGGCTGACCCATCCCCATGCTCGACCCTAATCTCCCTTGACTTTCTTTCAGCTCAAATCAGAGCAGTGTTGCTCCCAGGCTCTCACCTTCCCATCAGTGGTGACTGCAGCAAAGACGGTGGAGGAGTAAGGGGACCATGCGACATCCCCTACAGCAGAATTCAGGTCAAAAACAAACATCGGAGTCCTGTAAAAAAAGACCCAGGGAGAAGAACTCGTTTAGACATGCCGCTCTGGAAGTGAAACACTGAGCTATAAACACTTTGATGCTGCAGCCTGTGTTGTTCAAAGCCAGCTGCAGTAGTGGGAGATGGTATTTCTCTATGTCTGATACCAGCCAAGGTCTGAGTCAAAGGCAAAGCAAAGCTGAGCATCAACCGAAATGGGTCAGGATTGGTTCTGCTGTGTTGAGAAGAAAGGTAGCGTGTTTTGTTCTGAAAACATTTTGAAAGCTTCCCCCCAACACACACAGAAAGATGGAGTCTCTCTGGTTAACAATCATAGGGGAAAAAGTGATTTTTGGTCTCTGGGCCTCTGACAACACCACTGAATATTAGAGCAGTATTGGCAACAGGAAATATTTGACTCTGACTGATTTACAATAAAATCAATTTCCTGATTGAAACCAGACATTCCTCAAACACTAACCCCGAACTTCATTATGTATTTTTAAATGTTCCAATTTTTTTTTTTTCCTCTCTGGCTCTTAGGAGGTGTCTTGCCCCTGAAGCCATAAGCCAGACCCTGACATTTCTCTGTAGCATTGCTCCAGAAGAATAACCCTGCCATAGTAGGTCCTGCCTGAAGAAAGCCAGGTCCAAAGCGAAGCAGGCTCTGGTGCTGAGCTGCACTGCTTGGCAAGTTCCTTGGGCAGTCAATGCTAAATCGCATACTTCATACCTGGGGAGTACAAATCTGAGTCATCAACCCCAAAAACAGAGATAAGACAGCAATTAGCAATATCAGTGCCTAAGAGGGAAACTGATACTGGGGTATGAGCAGGGTCAACACGTGAGTTGGCATGTCAGGCTGGACCTCCCCACCCACACCAAGACCCAGCAGAACTTACTTGATGGTGTGATCCCAGATCTTGACTGTCCAGTCAGAGCTGCAGGAAATGAAGACTTTCAAGTGGTAGGGATTCCAGCTGACTGAGTCCACAGCCATGTGATGGGCTTCAAACACATCCAGAAACTGGCTTGAATAACATTTTGAACACTGCAATGGAAAGAACTACTCAGTAATCAGAGCTAGACCTTCTTCTGGAGCTCACATTCCTGCAGAAAGATGCCTCTGCATACTTGTGTGGCCTCCCAGGCTCTTATGGGCTGGCTGGGAAGAGGCAGCTGATACCCAGAGGTGCTATAGAAATGAAATAATTTAGCACATATGCTGCTTCACCCCACTTGCAGGCAACACCAAACTCCCCTCTGCAATGCACAGAGGTAGGATTGAAGTTGTCTGGTTGGATTTACAGTCAGAGCTAGGCCCCAGAGCCCATTCTCCACTGTGGGAGCTCCATCACCTTCCTGCCAGCCTGGGCTCCTGCCATGCCTCTGTAAAAGGCTCTCTGGAAAGGCATGGGAAAACGGCTCTTGTGTTGCTCAGGAACACACAGCACCATATGCATTTGAAGTGCCACAATTAAAACCTCCAGTAACAATGCTCTGAGCACAAGAATGACCTATCAGATCCTTTGGCTCTAGGGATTTAGGGTACATGCCAAAAATTCCTTCCCTGCCATCACCCGGCGATAGCCTGCTCTGAGAGCCTGCCTTATCATACCTCTCTGCAGCCCTTTCTCTTGTGCCTCTTGTGACTTTCTGGAGAGGTGTGAGAGGTATGAGAACCACAAGAGATTGGCCAGAGGTTGGCCAGCACTTTAGGCATGTCCCCAACAGGCAGGTGGGCCACCCTGCACCCCAGGAAACAGCAGCCTGCAAAATGGGCAAACCCTGCACAAACATGTGAGCGTCAGGTCAGCAGCACCACAGCTGCAGGTGCTACTGAATGGCAAAATGTAGGATGTGTGTAAGAGCTGCAAAATATTTGGGACCCTTGGAAAAAATCACTTTGTGCGTGAGCTCATGAAGTGGGGGGGGGGGGGGGGGAGGGCAGACATTACAATCAGCTTGTCTGCACGAGCAGAATACGGAACCTGACCCGGGTCGTGTCAGTTCTGTGCATACAGGAAAATGAGGTTATCCTCCCCAAACCGCCTCCCCTCTGACGGGACTGGAGGCTTCCTTCATTAGCAACAAGGACCTCATTTCACAAGGAATGTCCTCTTGGTTGTGTTCTCACACACAGGCTGTATCCACACTGCAGGTTAGGGTTGGTTTCAGGATTTTCTGTCCATCTGCCTCAGTAGTCACTACAAGAACTTTACAGCACCTTTCATTACTCCCTAATGAATGCAGCAACACATCATCTGCCCAAGCAGCAGGACTGCTGAAGTGTTACATGACTTTAATTCTTGCAAACCAAAGCTCTAACAAATCATAAGGCTTAACTGTTTATTACACATGACACTCACTGTCTGGTACTCAGATCTGTTTTCTTCTGATGCCCTTGTGCATTGGTGCAGGTACTTGATTGAGGGTGCTAAACTATTCATACAGCAGCAGCTCCTCCATCCCTGGGAGGCTTGCTATATTAGGAAAGGGAAAGAAGAGAGTGGCTCCTGTCCCACTGAGATTTATTGACAGTGCCTATAGCTTGCTAATAGTTTGGTGCATGCTCCAGCTTTGCAGTCTGCAAGTCTGGCCCAGAGCTGAGGCCCAGGCTTTGACAGGAAAGGGATCTGTGGTTTTCCTGTGAAATCCCAGCTGTGTCCCTTGTGAAAAATGGACCCTGCGTGCCTGCTTTAGTCTAAAGCCAGTGCCTGCCAGTACCACACTGTGTTCACCCCAACCTTTCGTATCCCCTCTGACGTGTGAGACAGGGCCATGTTCTTCCCAGGATGCATTTTGAAGAAACACCAAAAACTTGAGAGAAACCTCAGAAAGAAGTATGACTTTAACGAAGAAAAGAGTTTCTGAGCTAACTAGAACTGCTGGCAAAGTCTTCCCCTACTATTCACTTTAAAAACCCTACAGTTATTAGACACATGTCAGGATGAAAACAGAACCACCGGAAAATGCGACGCCTAACTCCTGACAAGACAGCTTTGAAGAGGATGAGCAGATTCAGGGAGCAGGCATTTGTGCAGCCTGTCTGATCTTTTAGAGCACTGCACCAATTTGCTGAGAATGTTTTTCTCCTATTTAAATGGTGGTAGGTATGTGTGAATAGTAAATGGTATTTTTATGATGAGACAGGAAAGCAAGAATGTGTCTATGGCAATACAGGAAACCGCTATAAAGATGACTGGTGACAGGGCTACAAAATATAGGGGAGGAATATTGGGAGGAAAGGAGAACTCCAAGGACACAAAACTTATGAATAACCTTCATTAACAGCACTTCAGTTTACGCTAGACATTAGCCTGACACAAAACTCCTCCGCATCCACGGTGAATGGATGGTTATTAGTGTCCTTATAATGCAGAGGGTTTCTTTAGTCCACGAGCAGAAACATTGTGACTCTAGGCAGCACAGAAATAAAAAAAAAGTAATGTTTTTCAAAGGAGGTTTGGATCTAGCAACAAAAAGAGCACTGCCCAACAGGGGCACTCCCTAGCAGATCAAGACACCCAGCTGCTCCTCAGAAACCTCAGAAACACAAATGTGTCCCGTGTAGTTGTGGGTAGCTGTTACCAGCAACACCAGAGGGTCTCCGTGGTTTTTGCTCAGTGCCTTCTTGTAGACACCGGTAACAGAAATGCTAAGGTTTGTAGAAAGACTTACGAATAGAAACAGAGACATGTAAATGCATCAGGAGAAACAACAGAAAATGGTAAAAGTAAGAACCTGTGTTAATTGATGGCAAATGCAGTCAATCAAGTGACAAGATAACTCGACAGAACAAATAGAAGTCCCAAAGATAAGGTGTCGAGAAGATGAGGAACCATATAATACCCAGACAAGGAAAACAACTTGCAAGACAGCAAGACTAGGCACTGAGGAAAACGATCGCTCCATTACTAAAGGGTCACAGGAAGCCAGAGCCTGTCCAGAAACCAGTTTGTCATCATCATTTGAGGAAAACCCAAGAGATGTGATAAGGACTCAACAGCCAACATCCTTTGTCATCTGTATAACCACAAGAAATCCTGTCCTGATCACACAGATACAAATGTCCTGGTGCTTAGTATGAGAGAATGAGTATGAAAGAAATTAGTTTTGTTTAAAATTAGAATCACCTTTTCTTTCAATGTACTCTTGCACCGAGTTTTATTATATTCATTTGTTATACTCTCAAGAAAACTGCCTAAGACTGAATCAAACTCCTCTCTTACATGAATATGTTCGAATGTCATCACAATTTTTCTGTTGAAGCCCTGTTTATTCAGAAGCAATTCTGACTAAAGAGTTGAAGCCGCAATAATGTTTCAATACAAATCTCAGAGACTATACTTTTTGATACCAAAGCTGAACAATTCCTAAACAGCAAATGAGATATGGAAAGAGGCAGTTTTGCATTACAGAATCATATTCATGCAGAAACAGTTTGTCCTCTACGTAAAAGGGCAATAGATAGGTCTGTGTGTAATTAAGATAATGATTTCTTGGCTTCAGAAACACTATTAACTAAGCCATTTAAAAAAATTCACTGTAATTGTTCTGCAGCTAAAGAATTAACATATTATCATGCTATTTGTGGGCATGCCTCGTCTCTGAAAAAAACGCCTCCCTGAAATTCACTTTTCAATTTATTTAATAAATAATCTAAAATTCGGCCCATGTGGAGAGCAGCCCATGTTTGATCCCTGACTCATACGGCATGTAAGGCGTCTGTCCCTCTCACTCCACACGCAGTGGCAAGGGCAAGTGCAGCAGAGAGACCCGAACAACTCACTCCTGCTCAGTGCAGCAACAAGACCCGAGAATGGCAGTGGGAATGTCACTGTCCTCAGCATCTGAACAGAGCAAGGCTCTGGGAGGCAGCCCACAGGTAGCTCCAGTAATGGGTTCAGACATGCAGTGTTTCAATACAGGGTGTGCTGAAGGTGCGTGGTAGTCCTTGAGAAACATCTGGAGCAGAAGTTGACCCCAAGTCTTTTGAAACTGTTTGTAAGCAAAACTCTCGGGGAACGCTAAGGGTGCAAGTACTCTTCCCTCTGTTTTTGCAGATACCACGGAGACATGCTTGTGCTAGATGCAAGATTTCTCTTCCCTGTGTTAGCCCATACAAGCTGATGGAAGATTTCCCCTTCCTGCCCACGGGAACACCTGAGTTTTATAGGGCAGTTGCCAGTTGCACAATATGAGAGTGGTCCCACTTGTCGCTAAGACTCACCAATCCAGGAATGTTTTGTTGCTTACCAGTAACCCTGAAATCAGCCTTATCACCAATAAAAGAGAAGATCCTGTACAACAGTATCTCTCTGAATTTGTCCACCCATGAAGTGGTTAAAATATCTACGTGACTTCATGGCTGGGATCACTCATTATATTAAAATCCCATCCTGGTTCAAGTTTCACTGAAGACCATCCAAGGCAGGAACACTTACAGCTTTGTCAATGCAAATGCTGCCAAATTCTGTTCCTATTCACTACTCCTCCACGAAGGATTTCCTTTGCGATATAACTCAGCCAGGACACCTGTCTGAACATTTCTCCTGAAGCGTAACTGGTGGTCCCCACCAAACACTGACATCCACTGTCATACTCACTGACATCCATCACTCACCTAAGCATAGAGCAAGTTAAAACATGTAGTTCCTTACTGTCTTTTGATCAGGGCTAGACACAACACCACACAAACAATTTGGAGTACAATACCCAGGGTACCAACTCCTGTGGGTGACCAGCCAGCTCAGAACATCTGCTGATAACTGAACAAATGCTTTGTATCCTGAAAGCATCAACAAAAAGCCATTGCACCTCACTGCCCATCACCCATCAGCCCAGCCCCCCCTCCCCTTCTCCCACCTCCCTTCTGCACCTGTCTTGTCCAATGCAAGTGAGCCCTGCTCAGAAATCCTCCCTAGATACTTCCTGGCAGAGGGAGGGATTTCAATCAGCATCATCCCTCTGGAAGGGTTACATATTTGTTAAGTCTGCCTTGCCTAAATTATTCATATTGATTTCAAAATGTGATTTCCTTTGGGTTCTTTTTCTCTGTTTTGTTTCCCTGTTGCAGGCAGGACATGGGGAAGGAGCTTACAGCATCCTCTAGGGATGGCTGGATGGACCTGCTCTGCACATCAGCCTCCTGCTGATGGTTCACCCCCCACACTGAAGGGCTGTGGCTACAATATTAACAAAGCCCCAAAGCCGGCTTGGAGGAATGCTGTGCAAACAAAAGCTATATGAATAACTACTGGGTTTATTTTCAAGATTAAATACAGCAGGGCTCAAAACTTCATATTTTTAGCTTGATTTCCTAAGAAAACACAATGCTTGTGTCCTGCTGTTCGCTTGTCTCTCCTCCCAAACAACTTTTGACCTCAATGGCAATTTCAGCCAAGGCTGGCTGCACGCGGGACTTGGCAATATTAAGGTCTTACACATGCTATAAAAAGGGATAGCCGTATAGTGCAAACATCTGGGCAGTGGCCCCACGCTGGGAAGGGCAAGCAAAGCTTGGCTGCTGCCCTTACCACACCAGCAGGCCACCAAGGCATCAGGCTGCAGGAGGGCACTGGCAGGGAGGCAGCCAGCACCGTCTGCAGGAATCAAGTGTTACAGCGTGGAGGTGGGATCACTGGGTTGGGGACAGCAAGGGGGTGATCAGAGGGAGGAAGGATTAGGGTAGATAGTGAGGAACTGAAAATAGGAGGGCAAGGAGAGAACGGTACTAGGGAAAGGATCTGGGATGTAATCGTGGAAGGGTAAGGCTGCAGGACACCAATCCATGGGAAACAAGGCTTCATTAGCCTCTCTGCTCACGGGATAACAGGTCTAAAAAGGAAAAGAGATGAGATTTTTTCTGAGATTTCCCCATTGCCATGAGGACAGAGGATCAATGTCTTTTAACTTCTGCTCTGATCGTAGTTAGAACCTCACTTGCACAGCGGCGATCTGCAAAGCATTCTGGGACACAGTTTGCATGAGAAACATTTCTGCAAAAAAAGGTCTTAATTGGGTCTGTGCAGAGAGCTCCCTGCGACCCTCTGTGGCTCTGTGCTGGTCCCAGGCTCACCACAGGGATCCGAGGGCAGGACCAGGCTCTGAAGTTGTACTTTGTTAACTGCCTGAGCAAACAGTTAAGATGATGAACCTGACAGACAAGCACAGGTCAGGGGATGTAAAACAAGGGACAAAGGAACTGTTCTTACCTTATAGATCTTTCCCTCTTCAGTACCAACAAGAAACAAATAGTCTATCTTTTTGTGAAAATCAAATGATGTCCCGCAGCCTGTTAACATAAGAAAGGTCTGTCAGGCAGAGAATTGGTTCATCTGGCCAGCACACGCTCCCTGCCTATGGTACACACACACTGCCAGCCTTTTCAGAAGTGATTTATTAGCCAGAAGGTCCCAAAAGAAATTACAGCCACCCCTCCTACAAATACTTCCCAAGCTGTGCCTGTCCCCAGGACTTGCAATTTGAAAAGCCAATACAGAGAAAGGGAAAAGGGAACTGGAAGGAAACTGGAAAAACAGATTGCCCTGGAATTTACTTTGGTAAGAATTTAAAATGCCTGGTGCAAACCTAAGAGTCGTGAGGACCAGGCCTGCCTCCCACTGGGAACACCAGATCTCTTCTGTTTGCTTAGTATTCACAAAAATATAAATGGTTTCCCATGTGTAATAGAGCCCGTCGTGTCATACCTCCCTGTGTCCTTTTCATTCTTAGCTCAGAAGCCATCTAGCAGGCTCCATTCAGTAAAGCCAATAGCAAAGGATGTGATTCGGGCAGAAACCTTCTGTCAGACACAGAAGGATCCTCTTAACTTCAAAACCCCTGAATCAAGCAACATTGTGAACTGTGTTTAAAACAGGTGTCACAGAATCATAGGATGGTTTGGGTTGGAAAGGACCTTAAAGATCATTGAGTTCCAGCCCCCTGCGATGGGCAGGGACACCTCCCACTAGACCAAGGTGTCAACCACAACAGGATGTGACTCCCTGAAATTTTGTGGCTTCTACTCCTGAGGCAGATGCAACATCACCCAAAAAAGCCAATTCACGTGGTGGCGAAAGAAAATTTCAGCAGGGTCCTTGAGCAGAAGATGGGATGCCTGCTGAGTGCCAGAGCAACTTGGGGTGGTTGACCATCAGCGACACCCAGGGCAATCATCAGACAAGAAACAGGAACAAGCAGACAAGCTCAGAAGCGCATTGTTATAGAGAACTTTCTGCAAAGGCAGCTGTCTTAAACGTTATGTCTTTAATGTTAACAAAATGTAGTCCTCAAAGGAATTGTTAGGGTCATTTCAACCCTGTAATACTGTCTGCATTTTTAACATTTAAATAGATTGTTAAATATTCAAGACAAGCCTTTGAAAATCCATTTCCCAGTAACACTAACAAATAATCCCAAAGCCCCTGGGAGTTTTGCAGTGTGCTGCTTTAGCTGGTGTCTTGCAACCCATGTGGCAGTGCAAACCTTCTCACAAATTGTTCAGCAGTTACTAGCCTAGGAACATGGCAATCTTTAAATGCAGAGCAAGTGCCTTCTCCAAACCCAGGCCACAGCTTCACAGCCAAAAGCAGGTGCAGTAGGATGATTAGGGGATTCCTCAAGGCTCCCTCTGTAGTCCAGGGCCTCCAGAGCTTACTCATCCCATCCTATCTCAAACACAAGGTGGTCAGGATGAGGGGATTCAGCCTAGAAGGACTAGACTGTTTCCACCTTGTATGGAGGGAGCCTAATATAGCTCAGAATAGATGCTGTGCTTTTAAAGAGTCAAAACCCGATGAGGCACATCCCACCACTGGCTGGACAGGCTGTGCACCCAGGAAAGGGCAAACGTTGCTTTTCACCTTTATTTGGCCAGCCCAGATCAATGTCTGGTAGGAAGAACAAAACTGTATTAGTTTTGACAAATACAGGTAATGCCTGTGCCTTGTCCACATTGGGATATCCCAGTAAAATAGATATTTTTTGTATTAATGTTCATCTTTTTCTACAAGTAAAGGCAAGATGCAATCAGCGATACTGGACCCAATTAGTGGCTATTGCTCCAGACCTACTTTGCCCTAGTACATGATGAAAGCGAGGAGGCGTAACCCTTCTTTAGCTCCTTTCCATTTCAACATCCCACTCCCAATTTAATTCCCCAGAATGACTGATTAGAGGCTTTGTGTCAGTAATTAATCAGCATGGCAAGGACTTGGGCTCCTACCAAGTGTTTGCAGCTGCAGCCCCTCTGGCCCCTGCATCGTTGTTCCCTCTACTGACAGCTTGATGACATCTGTATGAACCAGCTCATTCTGCAGGCAGAGGAGATTCCACATGAATAACAGGCTTTACAGCAACAATACAAGAGACATTCAGTACTTTGAAACGGCAAATTTTATAGAGGAATTTTAACAAGCTGTCCAAAAGTTGCTTAATGTTTCATGCTCATGGTTGGCAACTTGCTAACATGCTGTTTTACATAAAGCCTCCAGGAAACTGATGCTTTGGTGCACTGGAACTGAGAGCCACTGGTTCATCACCCAGGCACATGCGGCTGACCTGGAAAGCTTTGGGTTTCGGGGCAATGTTTTTGAGTGGAGGTTGACACTGCCATCTTAAATCATTGTGTTAAGTGAAATCACCCTGCGTGGCTTAAGGTGGGTATTGTGTGTTATCGTAGAGCTAACTAAAACCCACGCTAATGGATAGTAACTTACCACCGTGCCAGTCGTTGCTTCTTGCCATCCTCCTTTTATCCCCAGAGCAGCCTCAGATCCCAATCCTCACAAACTCACGGGCTGTGAGGTTCAAATAACAACAACATCTAGCAGGCAGTTCCCCCAAGGGAGAAGTGCTCAATATTGCTGTTATCAGCAGAGCTCTAACGAGCTGTCATTGCAGGCCACAACACTGCAAAAAGGCTGTGTCCCAAAGAGTTTACAGTCAAGGTGGGAGACATAAGACAGTTGAAAATAGACACAATGTGGGTGAGTATGAGGAAACAACGAGAGGGCAAAGATCCATTCTTAGACGAGCTTTGGGAATTAAAATGCAGAATGGAGTTGGTTGTGAATATAAGAATACCCTGGGGCTGATAAAAAGAACAAAGAACTAAAGATTAAATTAGTGAGCAGTGTGGGCTGAGGACTGGATGTTTTCATGAATCTGCAGATTTCCCACTGGAGCACCGTGAGAACAAAACATAACTTCTTAGCTCAGTGAATCAAGCTTTAGTTGGAGCTTCCCTAAACCCAGAGCAGGACTCAGGTGGAAAAAGATTCTGCCTGGCAAAGTCAATCCCAGGGAACTGCATTTTAGGGAAGGTGGGAGAAGACCTTGTGAGCACCTGCTCAGTACTGCAGTTCAAGGGAGGTAGTGTTCTGTAGACATTATTATCATATTTTGGGGCTACAAAAGTACAGAAGGATCAAGAAAGATCAAAAGCCATAACATGACGTATTTCCTTCTCACTAAGGCAGTAACTTCTCTGGGAGAGCAGCACGAATCAGGACAGACTACTGCAGCCTGCAGAGTCCTGCCTTCTGTTAGTGACTCTTCTTGCAGCACATGGGTTACATCAAGTCGGATTCAGTGGATAAAGGCAGGAGTGATAAGAAAGAGACGATATATGCTGGTGTTTGCGTGCAACAGTTGGGAAGGGCAGTGCCTGGAGCATCGAGGAACAGAGCATACTCCTTGTGCCACTTGCTGCCCACCCAGACAGGAGAGCTGATGGGCTGCTGGGAGCATAGTCAGCACACGTTGAGCAGGCACTTGCCTCCGCTCAGGCTATCAGGTCCTCTTGCTCCTCCAGAGAGTGCTTACTGTGTCCAAGCCATGGCTGGTGGCCACATAAGTCTGGTCTGAAGAGCAGGTTTGGAGCTGCCTGCAGCTGATGATATTGATACACCCAGTGTGTCTAACAGAGGTCAGCCCATAGATGTGCTAGCACACTTACTCTTTATTCTAGTAGAAAGGGAAACCACAGAGACCTTCTCTCTAAGCACACATCCTTCTGCAGCCTCTCTCTGAAGATGCCTCCCAGCACCTCCACCTGGCCAAAGCCTCTGTGGACATCTTCTGTAGCCTCTCACCTTCACAAAGGATCTTACTTGCATGGACTTCCCTGCTGTGTTGTTTTTATTTTGTACCTAGCTTTGCAGTCTGGAAAATGCATCTGTTCCTGGGGCTGTTTGTCGCCAGAGTCATTCACATATTCCTCTGGGTAAACAGACTGTCGACAGTTTGGCCTTCCAGGAATACTGAACAATAATATGTTGTTCTGCCTAACAATTGTAAAGCACTTTGTAAGCATTAGTGAATTAGGCCTTGCAGCTGCCTGTTTTCCTTCAGTTGTTATTAGCCTCGAGCAATGAAGGAGACCCAGAGCTGTTCAGTAATTTCGCTCTAGGTCACATAGGAAGCGTGAACTATGGCTACTAATCAAACCTGGGCCTCCTTCAGGCCAGTGAAGGAGAGAAGCAGTGCCAACCGATTCCTTGATGTGGCTCTGACAGCTCTCCTTTCTGATAGGCAATGTGTGCACCTGAAGGAGGAGAGCAGAACCATCCAGCTGCAGAAGTACTGCATCCTTCCTCATTGTTTTACACCTCCATGATGACCCAAAACCAAGCCAAGACGACTGCCTAAGCGCACACTGTTCACGTGCTGTCTCATGAAGTTTGTCCAAAGTGATTGTGCCCATTTCTAACAGCGACAGCCACTACGGTCAAGGCAGATCAACTGTCTCTAGCTAACATTTGACAGCTCTTCTATCCAAATTTTGAGTGTGGCTCGCCAAATATCCAGCTGGAAGAATGAATTTATTCACTTTCTGCTCGTGGCTTTGGAAGTGTCAAACAGCTATCAGTGTTTGAAGAAGCTTTACTTCTGGATAGTCCTGTCAAAAAGATTAAGGAAGCTTTCTTTAATTTATTCCCTATTTGCACTATGGATTTGCAGAATAGAAGACCTCTGGAGTCTCTTCAATTTTATTCTAAATAAAACCCAGAGATAGCTCTTTTTTTAAAACTGGAATTCAAGCAGATTGTCCATTTCTCTTTGCTGTGTACAAACCCTCAGACTGTAACAAAATGCCCTTTTCTTTCTGTTTCTTGCTTTCGCCATTGAATCTCCATCCAAAAAAACCCAAACCTAGACAGCACCTAAAGGTGCTAAGGTGCACCACCCCTGCCTGCTAAGTACATACCAGCTCTGGCAATTCCAGAGGTAACTTCATCTGAAAAAAATCCTGAAACAGTGCTTTTCACATGGGTGTGGCCAAGTTTATAACAGAAGTGCAAGGAATTAGTAGAAAAGACATTGTGCTAAGCGGATGCAGGTCTCAGAAATCACACCAAGGATGCTTAAGTAGATATATCAACATGCTCAAGGGACAGAAAATAACCAGCTTACGATGTGGGAACACAGTTAAGCACAGATGAATCACAGAAATGTTGCAAAAGACCCTCTACCAGGTGAGTTGCCACCCGAGTCCATCTGCAGACTCCTGGGTTGTCCCAGTTGCGGCATTTCTCTGAAGCAAGAGGCTTAACCCAGTGTTTCTTGACTCCTAAGTGGAGTAGGATGAGCACACTCAGTTATGGGGACTCAGCTGATAGCTGTAATCTGCCAAGTCACCTCAACTGGATGTGTTTAGCTGTAGGCGTTGTTATTACCCACTTCTACATAAATCTTTCTGGGCATTTCTACACAGGGGATAAAACAGGAGCTGAGTGCTGGGACAATGTTAGCTTGTCCCTGTCTAGGGAGCTCTGAGAGCTATTCTGGGAGAAGGACTTGGGACACACTTGCAGGAGGGATTTTTGTATCTAAAGCTGCATGTATGAACCTGGCGGAGTTTATAAAAAAGAACTTAATAATAAATGCTTAGAAAAGGCTCCCACTCCTGAAGTGAACATGAGACTAAGACTTACATATAATGGACAACATTAATTTCTTGCCCATGGCAGCAAGGCCTGAAATTTTCAGAACAGAGAAGCCTTCAGCAGCTTGATATAACAGTTTGAAAAAATGAGCACCCAAGGATATAAAGAAATTTCTTTGCTTGCTGAGGAATAATGGGACAGCTGCTTCAAATTCATATTTAGGGCAATTCAATTACTTCTTAAGTAAAAGATTTCAAAATGTAAAGTCAAATAGCAGATAGAAAATACACATGCTGAAATTCAGAGACATAAATCTAAGGATCATTTAGGGACATTAATGTTAAGTTTCTATCAATGTCTGTACTCCAAAAGAAAAAGTGATCAAAGGCAGGGCATGCAAACAAGTTAACAAAGGTTGTCTTGGGTGTGAGCTGGCAATGTCATGGCAGGGAGAAACCCTCTGCCTGTCTGATTGCCTGTTGCCATCCCACTTCAAATGTGAGCTTACTCTGTGCTACTTTGGCCACAAGGGGAGAAATGTGCACCTTCCCTCTCCCATTCTGAATTGCAGTCTGTAGACGAGCATTTGGGGGGTGATAGTCTTGAAGCTGGGGAAGAAAGCAGATCATTCTGCTCTGTTTCTGGGTGACCCTCCTGGGACAAGGAAAGTTTCAGGGCAAGGACGCGTCTTGAATTTCTGCAGCTGCAAAGCAGCAAAATGATCTCTTATACTCAGGTCCATGGGGTGCTACAGGTGCAGGCAGGACGAAGGTTAGGTCCTTAGCAAGGAGTAGTCTGGTTCTGCTCATTTCAGAATTTAACATGGAGCCCTAGACCCAGCTGTGACTGCACCTACAATCTTTTGCTGCCACTTTTTTTCAAACCTGGCTCATTATAAATAAAAATAAAACTAATGCATCATTGAACTTTGGAGGCAATTGGTTATAATTTGGCTGGGAAAAGAAATTGCCACCTATTTTTTACCTTAACTAAAGTCCATGAAACAATCCGCCCATCCGAAGAGACAGAGAAGAAGTTCAAATTGTTGTCCATGTCATCCTTCTGCCACTTGACCTTAAAACAAGAAGACAGTTCCAGTTAGCACAGGGCATTCAGCATCAGCAGGAGAGAGTCCCATGCCCTCAGCAGGGTTTTCTGAAATCCTTCCTGAAGAGCAGTGGTTTCCCCTGCAGAGGTCTGACGCTGTTGCAGTGCATGTATGAACACAGTTACCTCCACAGGCAGTTTCAGACATGTACTCAGCACCTCCATCACTCATTTCCCTGCAGGGATGCTGCACAGCGGGCAGAGCCCAAGCTCTGGGGACTCTGCACCCACCCACAGCCATCTCCTCCAGCAGCAACAGGAGCATTGCCATCAAGGATGGGCCTTGTGAGGTGTCTGAGCTACGCAGCGCTCTGCACTACAGCACAACACCATCCCAGAGATCCCTAAGACATCTCCAAACAACACCAGCAGTGCTGCAGAAAGGTCCCCAAGATACCTGAGTAAATCACTGACCCTGCCCAAACTAACCCTTTCCCATTTGGCTAATTACTCCAAGTGCAGTGCCATCAGGCTACCCTTCAGCCAGACAACCTCAAATTAGCTTTCAGTCCCTATGTGGGGTGCAGACGAGCCCTTCAGGCAACGTGTGACACGGGTCCTTAGGGCACTTCTGTTTCAGAGAGATGAAAATGTCTCCATTAAAATTGAAATCCTCCCTACACCTTCAGAGCATCTGTCTGCCTGGTAAGGAGATTTGCCTTTTGACTGTGACAGCTCAGCAGGAGAGATTAGAACTCAGATAAATGGCTTACAGTTTAGAAGAGACATTTCAGTTAGACCAAAAGCATTAAGAACGCTCAATTTTCAGATCTGGGAATTCAATCAGACTGAAAGGAAAAGGATGACTTGTCACTGGGCCTGTCAGCACACACTCCTGTGGGCATCTGTCAGTTCAGGATGGGGACAAGCACTTCAGCAGGTTCTGCTGAGGTTTTCAAAGGTATATCTGTTCCTGTCCAAGTAGTGCAGGAGATACATTTCCCTAAACATCATCCCATAAACATGATAAATGGCCATGATTATCCTAGAGCTTACCAAATACTCTATCTATGACCAGCTATTTATCTGGTACCTATTTCAGAAAACAAGCAGCATTCTCAATACTTTAATTACACAGATCGGGTATTGTAATGATACTTCCTTGGGAAAAACAGTGTTAATTCTGTTTTGTAAAACTGTTTATGCCGTGAAGTTCTGTGGAGCAAGAGATTCACCAAAGAGTAATTAATCCTCTAGTAAACAGGTTTCCTACCTAGAACACACTATTCTGAGGAAGGAAAAATAAAACATAAAAGGAATCCATCTGAGAATACATCAAAATGCCAGTTTCATGTCCATACGATGCAACTGAAGAGTCTCAAGTAGTAAATACCTTTGAACATCCTTGCACAGGAGAAATCATTAAGTCTCCAAGTGAAACCAGTTCTGCTATCTGGCATTAAAGGAATGGTGTAATTCAATATGGCCCAGAATAAAATGGCTAATGATAAAAAGACAGGTTCAACAGCACATATGGAGAGCAGTGATTTCCAAGGCTCGCCATGATACACAAAATGTGCAGGCTATATCTATTCCAGGAACATCTCCCTGGGATCATGAGCTACTGCTGACAATGACGGTCACCAGCAGCTGCTTCAGATGAAGGGGCTGGTGTAGTGAGTAGTTTTAATTCAAAGTGAGCAACGCTGAGTCCAGGGGCAACTGGTTACAAGCACATGCTCACACTGGGCACAGAAAAAGGGTCATGTTTCAAATCAGAGCTTTTTAAAATGCCACTCTAAAATTGCCTGACAATAAGATGTTTTTATTTGTATGTTCAACACATCTCTCCTCTAACTCATATTCTTCTTTTTCAGTCTACTTTTTGCCAAATATTTGGGAAAACGAGTCAATTCCCAGCCCCCCTCTAAGGCAAACTGACTTTGCCTGAGCTAGGGGAAGCTGTTTCTCGAGAGAGTATCTCCTATTAAAACACCATGCAAAGGTTTTGCCATTTAAACCTGGGAGACGTTAGCACAAGTGGCTCAGATGTCCTCTACTGGCACAGGACCACACTGCAAGAAAAGGTGACCCCCAGGGTCTGAAACCTGCAGCCTGAAGCCAGCAATGGCCTGAGCTGCATGTGGAAGAAAAAAGCAGGCAACACATACCTGTACTGAGGTCATTATGGGTCTGAGCCAACACCAGAAACCTGGAGCCACCATCCAGGTTGCTGATGCAATGCACATACTAGGATCAGACCTGGTCCAGACCCTCTCTGAAGGGAGAGTCCCAGCTTGACCCCTATCAGAGCGTGCATCCAGACACTCATTAGTGAGCTCTGCTCGAGCTGTGCAGGGGCAGCCGCAGCTGAGTTCCCGACTCCGCTTTTGCCAAGTACAGTGTACACATTTTGCAAGTGACAGCCCATCACACCAGTGGGAGATACATGGATGAAGGCTCAGTGGCTGGAGTCCACCCCGATCAACCTGTGCAGACACAGCTCCTGAGTCCTCATGTCTACGCTAACACAGCATGTTGCAGGAACCTCATCTGGAGGTGACCAACAACATAAGAGCTATCATGAGCTCATGGTTTTTTTTTCCCAAGCCAATTCCTTTCAGCATTGCCCAAGCAAAGACCTTGTCCCCTGGGTTTGCCCACTCCAAATACCCTCTCTCTGGCAGAGATCTATTCCAGTTTTCTACTATCAGTACTCAGTTAGGTGTCACAACTACTTCTCTTCATCTGTTATGCAGACAGGTGGAGTCCACAGCCCCCAAAAGCATGCAGGCTGATTTGCTCCAGGTACACTTCCTCCTACATTCAAAGCAGCCAACAGTACCTGAGTTGGGTACATATCATAGACAGCCCCTCAAGGGCATCAGGATTTGCCCTCAGATGACTGTCAGCAGCTCTCAGTGATGTTAGCCTGAATTTCAGAAAACAGAAATTGGCACTTAATACTTCCAATTTTCCTTCAACACCTCTGACACTTTAATAGTGTTTGTGATCTTTTTTCTCCTGATCTCTGAATCCCATGAACGCTTATTAGAGTAATTAGCCTTCATGATACTGCAATCAAATCGGGCATCTGCTCAGAACTGGCCTTTTTTCTGCTCCCAGAGGCCCATGAACGTGGCACAACCTCCTGTCATTAGAGAATCTGTGCTGTGCAGGGAGGGGCATTTGATGAGAGAACAAGGCAATTGTGAGCAGTGTGGAAAGAAGTTAATTCTTTCCTGAAGCATGGGATAATCAGCACAGGATTTTGGCTGCATGAGACAACTTATAGCAAAAGTTCAATTATGCTACAGTAAGAGTACAGAACCACATGAGAAAGGAAAGTGTGTGTAAACAGCAAGAAGGAGACAAGTAAACATAGAGCCGCAAGTCATATACTGTGCCTGATCATGATGGGACCTGTAATAAAATCAAGGATCTGCTGCTATTTTTTCAGTGTGATCTTTAACCTGTCTATTTCTGCAGTGCAAAATTAGTGTGTAAAACTCATTACTGTGAGAAGAGCCTACCAGTTTTTAATTTTTATTTCGTTAAGCCTCTTTATTTGCAAAGAAGTTGAGACTATTCAAACCCTATTTGTTCATAGAAAAATTAAGATTAAAACCTGTGTGTTCACTGCTACATACAGCAGGTTAGCAGGGCAATAAGCCATAAATTCCTAGCAAGAGAATACTATCATCCTTGTCTATGGCAGCTGGTAATGGCTCCTGTCCAGCAGGGGGTTATACCATTTATCCAATCTGGTTTGAAAATTCCCATGTTTCTGATGTCATTCCCACAAAAGAAATAATGCTTGATCAGTTTTCATGGCATGGAGGCTGTTAGTCTCTCACACAGACAAAATACAATTGGTCATAATCACCCCAGCCACGAGGCTACCAGAGACAGGATTTTCCTGCCTTTCTTGAAGGGTGACTCCTGCTACTGCAAACACAAATCCCTCGGGCTGGCCCTTGGCTTGCCACAGCTCAGTTGTGGGGTGCCACATGCAACACATGCACATTGACTGATCAGCAATTCCCTTTCCATAAATTATCCTTCAAGGAGCCCTTGGCCAGCAATGGTGTACCACGTCCCTGCTGACACCTGCCCTAAGTGAAATAGAGCATTTTGGTCATTCAATACCTAAAAAAATGAATAAAGTCTGTCACAGGTAGAGTAGAGGAAAGACAAAGGCATTATCAAATCCCCAGCCCACGGTTACATGAACGGGCCGAGTGAGACCCTCAGATGACTCCAGCAAGCAAACAACTTGGGCTGCTGAGGAAAGTCTCTGCCCGTATACCCTGGGGACAAATTGCTTTCACTGCCTACCTGACAATCAGTGCAGCGCTCAGAAAAACCATCATGGTAATGCAGGGTTTGGAATGACCCAAAAATTATGTCTATTCTGCTCTAAGGGAGGATCAGACACACCCCTATCATTCGTGACAACTGTTCTCATGAGCCTCCAGCAAGAGGCACTCAACAACTTCCCTGTAGATATGTCAGTGCTTAATTGGCCTTACACAGGAAAATTCCCTTATCACAAGTCAAGCCAATCACTCCTTACCATCTCCCCAGTGGACATAGAGAACAACAGTTTATCCCCCTTTTTATAACAGTCTTCAAATGGGCAAGAAAAGATTTCTATGTCCTTTCAACTTTTTTCCTAACCCAACAAAACCAAATGTTTCAACTGTTGCTTCCAGTTCCTGCTCTCCAGGCCTTCACCGTTCCTTTTCTTCACCATCAGCCCTTCTCTGCAGCAGCAAACACGTGGTACAGGGCCATCCCTAGGCACTAGCAGAGAGGAGTTACAACCTCTTCTATCTCATATTCTTCCTAATAAATCAGAATGACACGTCTTTGTGCAACAGTATTGCTTTGCTGACCATTGGCGGTGATCTGCTATACTCTCCCCTTCTGGCACCCTGCTGCCTAACCAGTCATCCCCTGTTTTGTATCTGTGCATTTAATTTCCTCTTTCTAAACATAGTATTTGCTCTTGTCTTTATTGGATTTCATCACATTGATTTGGGGCCTTTCTCCAAATTTATCAAGATCATTTTGAACATAATCATGGCCTGCAAAATGCCTTGTCCTCCCAAGGGGGCTTCCCTATTCTGTAATCAGAGTTGTTAATGGAAGTATTGACCAAAAGAAGGTCAGGACTGACAGCTGGAGGGGCTCACTTGAAGCATCTTCAGGGTATGACAGAAAGCTCTGTATCACTGCTCTTTGAGCATGCCGCCTGAGCCACCTGAGCTGCCTCTTTACGATGATTTTACCTAATTCATATTTCTCTGCTTCAGTTATAAGAATGTCACTGTGTGAGCCTGGATCAAAAACTTCAGTCAAGTCAAGATGGATAGAGGTGATAACCTTGACTGCCTCCCCCTTCTCATGAGGCCCATTTCTCTAAAACAAAAGAAAGAAAAGAAATTATACTGGCTTGACAATTTATTCTGGACAAGTCCATGTCGGCTTCTCTGAATCACCTTATTATCTAGACATTTACAAACAGTTTTACCATTTGTTCCAGTGTTTTTCCAGTCATTGAAATTGGTCCCGTTGGTCAGTAATTCCCTGAGTCCAACCCTACCATTTTTCTCCAGATATTTTTCATTTCTTCCAGCCCTTCAAGACTTTTTCTCCTTTTCATGGCCATGCTTGTCCTACAGGCCAGAGTGCAGCTGGGTGCACTGCTGTGCTACCATCCACACTTTGTGAGTCCCTGTGGCTGACTTAGGATGCCTCTAGCCTGGGTGAATTGTCCAGACACTGGTCTCTAGGCTGTGGTACCCTGTCCATGCCACTGTCCCTCCTTCATGCAAGGACAGTCCCTTTGAGGAAAGCACCTGCAGAAACCTCTTTTGCCAGAGATTGGTTCTGCAGTATCCCTGAAGAGTGTTTTGGGATTGATGACAACACACTCAGCACTGGTGAAGCCACACCTCGAGTATTGTGTCCAGTTTTTGGCACCTCAATACAAGAGAGATATCGAGGTGTTGGAGAGAGTGCAGAGGAGGGCAACGAAGCTGGTGAAGGGCCTGGAAAACAAATCATATGAAGAGTGGTTGAAGAAGCTGGGACTGTTTAGTTTGAGGAAGAGGAGGCTGAGGGGAGACCTCATCACTCTCCACAGCTACTTGAAAGGACACTGTAGAGAGGTTGGTGCTGGTCTCTTCTCACAGGTAATTAATGACAGAACAAGAGGGAATGGCTTCAAGCTCCAACAGGGTAGGTTTAGACTGAACATTAGGAAAGAATTTTTCACAGAAAGAGTGGTCGGGCATTGGAATAGGCTGCCCAGGGAGGTGGTTGCCCAGGGTTAGGAAAAAACCCTGGATGTGTTTAAGAGCTGTTTAGATGTCGTGTTGGGGGATATGGTATAGGGGAGAACTTTGTAGAGTCGGGTAGATGGTTGGACTCGATGGACTCGATGGTTGGACTAGATGGTCGGACTCGATGATCCCAAGGGTCTCTTCCAACCTAGACGATTCTGTGATTCTATGTTTTTACATCTACCACTATTCCAGTCTGCCCATGTCACAGGTGTGAGTCCACAGGCAACAGCAGAGTGATGCTTCCCTTCATCCATGCCTGAGAGCACACCCCAGCCCTGCCTCTCAGGCAAGGTACTCAATCCTCTCAGATGCTGTAAAAGGGCTTGCACGTTAACACCAGCCTCTGCTTAAAATACAGGATAGATGTAGCCCAAAATCTCCCTAAAATGCTTGTTAATGATCAGAAATTGATCTGGCTACTTCTTTAAGTACTCCAGGGTGTGTTTAAGCCAATCTTGCTGATGAGCAAGAGCCTGTCTCATCTGAATATTCTTTAACATGCTTTTTCCCTCTTCTGACCTATGCTTTCACCCTCTTGTTACATTAATCATACTAAGCAGCCAGCCTTGGACACTTATTGTAAGATTAAACAATACAGCATCGAATATTTCATCCTTCTGCATACCACTCAGTATTAGCTGAAAGCTTGCTTCAGTAATGAGCCTATATTCTTCATTCTTTTAACTTCTAATATACTTCCCAAATATTTTCCCCTTCCCTTTTATGACCCAGGATAATCACAGCTCATTTTGCACCTTCACTTTCTCTGTATTAATTTGTCCTTGTGCTTTTCTGTAATAGTTGTAGATACACGTCCTTGTTTCTGTGCTTCAAGAGTTTCTGTGTAATTCACTGCCAAGCTCTAGATGCAGCCACGTGGACCTCTCTCAGAGACCCTGCCATTCTGCCCATCCCAGCAGCTCAGGGAGCTCACCCATGTGGCTCTGTAGCTGAACGGAGCCGCAGTCTCTTGCAGGAGCCAAGCTGTGCATGACGGGAGCACAAACGCTTTCCAGCCCCTCCAGGCTCTCCCAGCCACTCTGTTTTCATACCTTGGGCAGACAGGGCTAAGCAGGGAGATTCAGACACTTTTCCTTATGCTCACACTGGCTGAAGGCTTTCACTCAAGGCTTCCCACTGGCAAACATCTGCTCCTTGAGCAAGCATCAACACACAGCGAAGGAACAAGCCCTCAGCTCTGTTCTTAGCTGTGCCTGCCCTGGAAGCAAAGCACAGACAAAAACCCGCTGTCAAAACCACATTTCCCTGGTGTCTTTATGCATAAACCTGGGCCAAAGCAAAGCAGCAGCAGAGCTCTGGGACTCTCTCAGGTAAAAGTGCTGAACACGGGCTGTGATTTAGCAAGAGTACAAGCTCTCATGGATGCAGTTTGTCTGCATCCATCACACAATGGCCCAGGCCCCCAGCTCACAGATGAACACAGAGTAGGTGCTTGCAGAGGCAGACCAACCTCCAACCCGGAGGACCCATGCAAACCTGGAAGTATTAGTCCAACAGTTGGCACCTTTGCTCTGTGTAGAGGATATTTTCTCCATTCCACTGCTATCCTGTTTTTCAGTCTGCCTCAGCATCATGCTGAGGGCTCATGCTGAAGTGCTGATCTACGATAAATTGCTCCATAGGTCACAGAATCATAGAATACCAGATTGGAAGGGACCTCAAGGATCATCTGGTCTAACCTTTCTTGGCAAAAGCACAGTCTAGACAAGATGGTCCAGCACCCTGTCCAGTTAAATCTTAAAAGTGTCCAATGTTGGGGAATCCATCACTTCCCTGGGGAGATTATTCCAATGGCTGATTGTTCTCATTATGAAAAAATTCCCTCTTGTGTCCAATTGGAATCTCTCCAGCAGTAACTTGTACCCATTAACCCTCCTCTTTTTCTTGTGAAAAGGGAGTCTCCATCTTCTTTGTAACCACCCTTTAAATACTAGAACATGGTGATAAGGTCTCCCCTAGGCCTTCTTTTCTCAAGGCTGAACAAACCCAGTTCTCTCAGCCTTTCCCCACATGGCAGGCTTCCCAGTCCTTCGATCAACTTTGTGGCACTTCTCTGGACCCTCTCCAGCCTGTCCACATCTTTTTGGATAGTGGGAACCAAAACAAAACACAATATTCCAGGTGTGGCCTGACCAGCGCTGAGTAGAGTGGGACAATAACTTCTTTATCTCTGCTGGTGATGCCCTTGTTGATGCAGCCCAGCATCCTGTTGGCTTTCTTTGCCCCAGCAGCAGAAAATCATTCACTCATGTTGAACTTGTCCACCAGGACCCCCAGCTCCCTTCCCACAGAGCTGCTCCCCAGCCAGGTAGATCCCAGCCTGTACTGCACTCCTGGATTGTGTTTTCCCAGATGCAAGACACTTGTCCTTGTTGAACTTCAAAAGGTTCTAGTCATGCGACTCTTCCAGCCTATCCAGGTCCTCCTGCAGGGTGCCCCTCCCTTCTGAATGTCCACTTCCCTGCTCAGTTTAGTATCATTGGCAAACTTTGTCATGTACACTCGATCCCATCATCCAGCTCAGTTATCAAATAATGCTGGGCCAAATATCAATCCCTGGGGGACTCCACTGGTAACAGGTTGCCAGGGTGAACCCTCGGGGTGCGGTTTGTCAGCCAGTTCTCCATCCACCACACAGAACACTTGTCTAGACCATAACATATCAGTTTCTATAGGAGGAGGCTGTGGGAAATTCAAAGCACTGGAGAAATCCAGGTAGACAACGTCCACTGCTCACCCCACATCAACCAAGCAGGTTGTTGTAGAAGGCCATCAGGTTTGTCAAGCACAATTTCCCATTGGTGATTCCATGCTGGCTTTTCCTGATCACATGCTTCATTTGACCTGTGATAGCTGCCAGGAGGATTCGTTCCATAACTTTCCCAGGGACTGAAATAAGACTCATGGGCCTATAATTCCTGGAACTTCCTTTAAGCCCTTCTTGTAGATGGGGGTGACATTAGCCTTCTTCCAGTTTTCTGGGATGTCCCCCAGTCTCCCCAACTTCCCAAAGATTACAGAGAGCAGCCTCACAATGACATCAGCCAACTCTCTTAACACCCGGGATATCGTTATCGGGTGGATAACGTCAGGGCCCATCAAATTGTAGGGGTCAAGCTCTTGTACTAGTTCACATACCAACTCTTCCTTCACTGACAGTGGGTCTGTGTTTGCATCAACCCAGATTTTTGTTCACAAGGCCTGGGACCCAGCAGTGCTGGCAGAGGAGAAGAAAGTGTTGAGAACCTCTGCCTTTTCAGCATTATTGGTTAATTCATGAATAATTTCAATGTTAATTCACCTCTCCTGTTTAAGTGCGGGCCAGTATTTTCCTTCTGTTTCTGCTTGATTTTTATGTACCTGAAGAACTCTTTCATATAGTTTTTGACATCTCTGGCCGATTTCAATTCAAGCTGAGCTTTTGTTTTTCTAACTGCATCTCTGCACACATCTTCTGGAGCCAGGTTGATCTCTCCTGTGCATTGGTGCAAATATTCTCCCGGACTCCCCTACAGGAGTCTCTGATTTGATCTAAGAAGCAGTTCTCATTTCTTCCCTCTGTCACCTCCAAATGTGTTTCTTGTTGGTTCTTGCCAGCAACTTTCAGCAGACCAGCATCTGGAAACATGAAGTCATTACCAGCAGAGAAGAAATCTTTCACATTCTCCTCCTGTCAATGACACATTGCCTTTTTTTTGTTTGTTTATTCCCCTCCCTGTGTCACTTGCCTCTGCTGTTTCCCCAAGGGATCTGCTGCAGTGAAAGTCTCCTACAACAGTCAGCTCATCTGGAGTCCTCTGACTTCCTGTTTTGCTGGAGCAAATAGTTTGTCCCTCTTTGCTGCTGACACAAAGTAGTGCTTCTACAACAAAGTCCCCAAATGACCTCCACCAGGGACATTGCCAGTTATTCTTCATTTGCTGCTTATCATGCACCCCAGCCTGGCACCATAAGTGGGCCTTTGTCACCAGAAGTGAAGTCAAGGCCAGGCTCCTGGAGAAGCACCTGCAAAAAGCAAGGTTGCTCTCCTGTAATCAGTCACAAGAGACGCCCAAAAATTATTCAGTCGGTCAGCTGGAAAGCACAGGCTACTTCATTCACATGCAAAGTAACTCCAGCATCAGTCTTTATGCAGCAAGAGACAGGCAGAGCAAGTTTTAGAGGTGAGGAGCAGAGCAGTGTCTGGAGTCCCCAGTACTAATTTGGACAGCAGTGCAAGTTTTCCTATGTGGAGGTGGGAAGAACGAAGACAGAAAGCTTCACTTCTCACCATGGTTAGTTGGGATAAAGGCAAAGAATGACCTAAATTCAGATGACTCACTTTGACTCGAGGCAATAATGAAGACTTTAAAGAGCTGTGATCACTGAGTGCAGACTGCTTACTCCAAGATTTAGGTCAAGACAGCCCAGTCAGCCTCTTTGGCTAAGTCTGTACTTGGGGGAGAAGGAGCTCCTGGGTCCTGACTGCACTTTGGCCATATAATACCACTGTGTGAGGAGAAGATTTCGCTGTGCCCTGGCTGCTTATGGGTCTGGGCTTCCTGCCAAAGGTAAGCCAGGGCAGGCAGGCAGGGAGGAACCATGGTAAGCCCCAGCTGGTCCCTCAACGAGGAAGACCAAAACCATGTGGTGACCAGCATGTCTGTCTTAGAGCCTGGATGGCAGGCTAAGCACAAAGGGCTCCTGCCCTGGAGGGCATTCTCAGGAAAAGAGATTGCTGGTTTGTATCAGGGCTTTTTACCATTCCTGTCTGTTACACTGGAAAGCAGACAGCATTTATGCTGTGGAACATCTAGCAAGAATGAAAGATATCCAAAAATATAAGAGTTTTGGCCAACATTGTTCATAGAAGACATTAGTTCTTGATTTTGTTCTCAGAAGCCCTGCTGTGAAAGCCTAGTCCCTTTCCCCATCCACAGCCCTGAACTCTAGAAATGGTGCTTATAAAAGCACAGTGAAAGAATGAACCCAATCACAACTAAAGAGGAGCAACCATCCCAGAGAGGAAGAATCAGGCCTGCCATACGGGGAGAGCTGGGCTGCCACTGTCAGGCTTGAGAGCCTTTGCACACCAGAAACCTCATAGAGTAAAGCAACCCTCATCAGTTGGGGGGCACTAACACCTTTCTGCCACTGCCCGAGACACCTACCTGAGGAAGAAGTTGGACACTTTCTTTAGAGGGGAAAGTGACTTTTTTGGGCCAGGAGGCTGGTGCCTGTGTGGAGCCAGAATCAGATATCCCAGAAGGGTTCATCTGAGCCTCTGCCTCTTGAGACCCCATTTATTGTTAACAAAAAGGAAGGTAGGACCCATGACAAACCACAGGTAAAGCACAAGTATTAAGGCCTTCCTTCTTTTGGTGCCATATAAAAAGATAAATTTTAACCAGATATTTAACAAAATTAACTTTAAGAAGCACAGGTCAGCATGCTGAGATAAAACAGATATATTCAACTCTGCAAGGCCTGATGAAATTCAGCCTGGGGTGCTTAAAGGAGCAGCTGAAGCAGTCTCTGAATCATTACGAATTATCTATGAAAACTAGAAGGCAGGAGAGGTCCTGGAGGATAGGAACAGGGCAAAAATGCCCCCAGGAAATCCAAACCAAAACCTGTCTTGAAGGATAGGTAAAGGACTGTGGACCAGTCAGCCTAACACTGAACTTTGAGAGCTGGAGCAAAGTATTAAGTCATCCATACGTATGTACAGGATAAGAAGATAACGAGCAGTGAAATGGGCTTGTCAAGGAAAGATCTTGTCGAACAAAATTTATTTCCTTCCTTGGCAGGGTAATGGGTCTAAAGGATTACAGGCAAGGAATAGATGTGATTTGCCTTTAATTTTATAAGGCTTTTGGCATACTCCTTGTGATGTTTTCAGAAGCAAGCTAAGAAAAGGAGGCCTAGATGGAATTACTATGAAGTGGATGAGTGATTGAAAATGAATTTTCAAAGAGTCATAATCAGTGATTTCCTGACCACTTGGGAGAACATCTCTAGATGGCTCCCACAAAGGACTGTCCTGGGTCCAGTTCTATTCAATATTTTCATTAGTAAGTTGCATAGTGGATTGCAAAGTACACAGAATATTTGCAGAAGGCATAGTTTAGAGAGAGAGGATTCTGTTAGGATCAAGATTCAAAGTTATCTTGACAAACTGGAGACATAGCCTGAAAACAATTAAGGTGAAATGTGATGAAGACAAGTGCAGAGGGACACAGACAGGAATAAGAAAGCATATAAACATGTCGAAATTAGGGCATTTCTGACTAAGTGACAGTAGTGCAGAAAAGGATCAGAGGCTGGTGCAGGAATCAGCAAAGTGATACTGCTGGAGGGAATTACAGAGAACCTTTTCACATGCGCTAAGAGGCGTGTACCATGTGGACAATGACTCCAGTCTGTCAGTATTGGTGAATACGGCTAGACTGCTCAAGGTCATTTTGAAGAAACCATTTCAGGAACAATATCACACCATCTGTGATGTCATGATGGGAAGAAAAGAACACTCTCAAGGCCTTTGCCAGCTCTCATTTCTGTGGTTCATGTACAGTTCCCTAGTTCCAGAAAGGAAGGTTCAGTCTGATTTCAAATTCAGCCTCAGCTCTCACAAGTTTACTGCATGTCACGTTCAACCACACTGTGACTGCTTCATTCACTGCAATAGATGGGACTGCTTTGTATAGCAGACAAGTCTTTTGAGTGTGAGTAAAAGCTGATGGAGAGATATAAATAAAAATTACTTTCATTTACATATATATATATAAAAACTTAAAAATCAATTCATTGGAAAACGTTCCTATCTTAAAATCTGGGTTTTCTTTTAAATGCAAATATTTCAGTTATGACAGTAATCTGCAGATAAGGGAGCTGCTAAGCAAAAGAGGGTTCTCAGTGCTGTTCTATCCTTTGTAGAAAAATTTGTTGATGCTTTACTGTAAAATCATGCAAAAAGACAGAGTGGACCAGCTCAGTGTGCTTCGGAAGTAAACTCATCCCCATGACAAAAGCCATTAAAGAGATAAGGTCTGCAAGGACTAACTCTTCCTAAACTTAAGCCAGTAATATTTAAATACTTAGCTGTACTGTTTGCTTTAGAGAGGAAATGATTTAGACAGCCGATGTCAAAATGTTCAAAGATCCCAATGCCTTCCAGTAAGTTTGTGCTTCCTTCATGTCTCACGTTCAACGAGCAACTCCGACCTAAGGTACCTCCTGCCATCCTGTCTGAAGCCGAAGTAGGGATTTACTTTGTTGTCTCCCGATTTTACCTGCTGTCTTTTTGTGTAAGGCAGCTTTCCTGATAATAAACATGCCGGTTAGGGGGGGTCAGTGTGGCTGACAGGCTTGGTAACGGTAGATAGGTACTGAAATGAGAGCAACTGCTTCATCTACAAAGAAGTTAGGCAGCATCCAAGGCAGCCAACTTGGTAGGACCATATCTCACCAAGCAAGTATGCAGGAGGAAGAATTCTTCAGCCTACTGCTGTGACAACCAAAAGCACCTCAGAACACCCTGGAACAGAAGACAATGCCTGGGTGCTTCTGGAGCAGCCCTCAACCACAGGTCATCAGTCACCTGCCTCATGGGCATGAGGCTGGCTGGTTGCTTTGTTCATGGGTACCAGCAAACACCAGGCTTATCCGGTGGAAGATGTTTGCTTCTGCTACAGGCAATAGCAAGAACTTCCCATCCAAAAAGTTTACAAATGCCTTCTCTCATTCTAGCAGCATATGGCTACTTGCAAGCTTTACTACAAACCTTCCTGGGGTTTTCTCCTCCAAAGTCCTTGAAAGCTTCCTGACAGTTAAGGGAAAAGAGTTAGATGGGTTCACCAGCAATGAGGACACACTGTAAAAAAAAAACTCCCATGTCATATCTAGCTTCATAAACACTCCTCTTCTGAAAATCACTTCTCCTACAGCTCGATCAACTGCCCCTCACCCCGATGGTGTTTTCCTGAGACTCACAGCCCCAGGCATCATCTCTTGAGGACCAATTAAGTCAAGGGCACAAGATCAGCAGACAGGAGCAAAGAATCAGGCACACCACATCACTGCCTTCACATCCCATCCACAAATTTGGAGTGCAAAAAAGGGGTAGCAAAACCTCTCCTACCATAGAGCACATTTGGTGACACTGGGAGGGACTCAGCACCGAGCTGAGCAGAGAGCACGACCATGGGAGCGCCACTGATGCAGGGCAAATGCCTAGCCTGGGGCTTGTGCATCACTCATGCTTCAGAGGCTAGGATTTATCCAGAGGAAGCAGAGCTCAGTTATAAATAGCACTGAATAGGGCTGGCCCTACTTTCAGTTTGTTTTCTTCCTGCTGGGATGTGGATGCTCTGCTTTGTACAGTGTGTCACCAGGAACCTGCTTGGTTATTCCCCTCACAGCACTTCCCACTGTATTTATTAGGCCGGTATGTTAACAGCTGAGGAGAATTAGAATCTCACCTGTTTGTCCCATCAGTGGCCATGTTCCTGTGTCAGACGCAGCACGCAGCTGAGCGATGGGTGCCAGAGGCCAGCAAAGCTCAGGAGTATTTAACCAATTGGAATTCACAGCTCTTGGTTTCAATTCTGACTGTGCTCATCGAGCAAGATTTCCAATTTATAGAGAAAATAAGAAGTTCCCTGCTCCGTGTGCAGGGAAAGCAGACACACACGGCAGGCAGGCTCACATCCAAATCCCCAAGCTGTCTGATGCTGCTAAATCAGAGACAGTGTCTGCAAGGTGCCTGACAGAAGGTTCCCATCATCACCGGATTGAGAGGGCTTGCAGCCGGGATGGGAGAGATGGCCCCGGGGTCTGCGGGCACTGGGAGTGCCAGATACCGCATGGAGCTGGGGCAGGTCACCGTGGCACCAGGGTTGGGAGAAGGGTGGGAGCCGTGGCCAGCCCCAGCTCCCCACATTTCACTATATATCTGCGCGACCTTGCTTTCACTGTCCCTGCCCAGCTTGCCTCAGCTCTGCCCTTATCATTCTCTATTTCATCCTCTACAGAGAAGTACTCTGTTGTTTCACAGGCTGCATCAGTGCCATTAAGACCCATCCAGTCCATACACCCTCACTTTCACTAGGCCAGCGAAGAAATACATTTTTCCACTGAGATTCAACATAGTTTCCTGATACATATTAAATATTTAGTTAACTTTTCTGACTGCTATAAAGCAGTAGAACGGGATTCAAAGATCCAAGGAGCCAAACAAATGCATTACAACTTCTCTGCCCTTTTAAACCTCAGGGTAACATTTTCCAACTTACCAAGGCCTTCAGGGACTCTTAAATTTTATAAGTGAAGTTTTCTCCACAAACTAGCACCAGTACAACTATCAGACAAAGAAAATTACTTATACTTTGCTTGCAGACACCAGAAAAGAAATAAACAACTTGAAAACACACAATAAGATGGTTTGGATCTTAAGTAAAAGGGAGAGAAGGGAGAAGAACAGTATAGCACTACAGGAGAATCTATTTAGCAAGCAGCAGTGAGAGCAGAAGGCAGAAAGTAAGTTCAGCATCTGTATGAAGTACAGAGGGAAAAGCAGCATCAAAGCAGAAAAGGCTGCTTTTCAGACAAACGTTACATGATCTGCAAGGGATGCTTTGCAAGAGAATTTCTAACCCACAAGAATCCACACCCAAGGCACAATTTAAAAATAACCAGCTACAGAAACTGCATCTCCAGAAGGTACAGTCTGATACCATCTCAAAAAAAACCCGACATTGAAGTTAAAAGATCAGGGATTTTGTTCATTATTGTCAAAGATACTTAGGAAGAAGCATTTGGACACTTACCTTGCCTAACCTTAAAGTGCCTCAAAAAGCATCCAAAAGGTTTTGAACAAGGTACAAACATGCTGCAAAAGATTTTATCCAGCATTTCTGCTGCAGCAATGTCTTGCAATTTCCACCACCTCCACCATGCTTAAATAAGCCCAAAGCTTCTGGATGAATTTTCAAAATTCAGTGAAACTTGACCCTGTGAGAGACAGGATTTCCTCCATCAGGGCTGTGACTCTGCAGTCAGCTCTCCCAGCGACTAAGAACAACCAGAAAGCTGATCATCTTGACCCTGTTTTCTACAGCAAGCATATGGCAACCCGTCCCAAGCACAGCCCTTCCTCCCCAGGCTTCCCTCCAGGAGAGGAGAAAGGAGCAAACACATGACAGATGTTTGTTGGCCACTAAATGCCTCACACTGCTGCAGTGAGGAGGGTAGTCTCAGGTCCTCGACAGACCAGCACAACTGCTGCGGCAACAGCCTGACACTGGATGCAGAGTTCAGCACAGGGAGCAGGACTGAAGCTAAGCACTGCTCCTACAAGGAAGCCTCTGACAGACCTCTGAGGTCTCTGGACTCCAAATGCAGCCTGGCTGGCCCATGGATGCTCTTCCCACTCCTCTTCCTCACCCTCTCTGGTGAGGATACAGTGGCCTCCTTTACTATAGAGATTTTTTGTCCTGTTTGCACTGGGCCAGGTATGTGAGGCAGGCTTGGTAGCATAAAAAAGTAGTAGAAAGCTGAGGCTGGAGAGGAAGGTCCTATGCACAGACATTGCACTGACCTAGTATAGCACATGAAGTTTGCTTGCATTATTTTAGAGGTTTTGTGCTAAATGATCCTAACTATCAGGTTTCTGCTCTACTATCCCTTCAGGCTACATTCTCCCACTTGCCAGCACACATCCTGATTCTCCTCATCCCTATCTCTGCCTCAGGTTCCTTGCTTTCAGGTCTCGATTGCTCTCCTTTCTTCTCCAGATTTCTGTTTCTCCTCTAGAGTTATCCTCTGATGGTACCCTCACAGAGATGAATAAGGTTTTTTCACTGAACTACCCCCAGAAAACACCTATTTTGTGCTCCTTAGCAGTGAAAGGAACAGTAAGGGCATTGAGCCTTTTCTAAGACAGCTGATCTTTATTCTGACCTTGATAGCAACCTTCTGTCTTTTCTTTTTCTTTTATTTCCTTTGCATCAAACTCCTTGTTTGCCCGAAGCCAAAGGAAAAAAATATTATGTGAACCAGTAACATCTCAGAGGCAAGGCAAGCTGCAAAATCTGTTTGTCTGACTGCAGATGACAGATTTAGGAGACTGCCCATCATCAGAAATGTAACAATGTGCTGGTGTGACAGTGGATTATGAATAAAATGCTTTTTCTTCTCCTAAGTCCAGCAAATACAATCGGCTTCCTAGAGGGGCCTTTTTTTGTGAAGCTGTGCCCAGCAGCACCAAGTGGGGTGTAGAACAGCAGGTCATGCTGACTTTAAAGGGATTCTGTAACTGAACTCATTTATTTCCATCAGCAAAACAAGACCTTAGTGAGTCTGGTGTGGCTTCATGAACTGCTAAGATTCAGTGTAGACTAATTTAAGGACTCAGATTAGAAGACAGAAAGTCTTCCAAAGTCTTTCCATCTCTTCTTCCAAAGAGATGGAAAAGGCCCCACACAATTAGGGGGCAAACTCCAGTGAGTAAGCCTCAGGTGTGTTTTATCTGGTTTAATTTTGACATGGGACCTCCACAAGTTCTGCTGGGAAACTATTCTGCAAGCTGACACTCCCTCTAGTTTCCTTTGGCAGTTTGCAGACTATTATCATCCTGCCTTGTCCTATTTGCCCCCATGAATCATAGAATCATAGAATTGTCTAGGTTGGAAGGGATGTTTAAGATCATCTAGTCCAACCATCAACCTAACTCTGACAAAAAAAACATCACTAAACTATGTCTCTAAGCACTACATCAACCCATCTTTTTAATACTTCCAGGGATGGTGCCTCAACCACTTCCCTGGGCAGCCCATTCCAATGCTTAATAACCATTTCAGTGTAAAAAATTTTCCCTAATATCCAATCTGAACCTCCCATGGCGCAACTTGAGGCCATTTCCTCTTGTCCTATCACCTGTGACTTGGGAGAAGAGACTGACCCCAACCCCTCTACAACCTCCTGTCAGGTAGTTGTAGAGAGCAATAAGGTCTCCCCTAATAATGACGAGCATCGAGCATCGCGTTTAACCTGAATGGCATTGGGTGAAGAATTAGCAAGCAGTGGCCAGCCCTTTCTCCTCTCATGCACCGATATAAGGCAGAAAATAACTCTTTCAGGAAGCCATCTGAAGCTCCATGGTATCAGCTCCTCAGTGAGACCAGATCAGCTTCAGTAAATTAACAAGCTGCTTTTTTAACCAGTGGTCTCTCCATAGCAATTCCAAACCATGCTGTGCACATGGGCAAGCCTGGCACAGCTGAGATTTGCTCTAAGCACAGCCAAAAGTAATGTTCCCTTTGCAGATCTTAGGGTCAACACTCTGTGATGGGAATTTAGTCAGCAATTCTTATGGTTAGGAAGTAAAAAAAAAAAAAAATAATTTCCAACCCTCTGCAGCAGTATTGGCTCTGTACTATTCCCAGCAACAAGCAGAAATAACGTCCTTTTGATTCGATGTGAAAGTGAACTAGAAGCACACAGTGGAAACAAATCTGTTGAATAAGATGTGTTTTAGGAGGGAGATTGAACAGCAGAAACAAATGTTGACACAGCAGATAGTTTGAGTTATCAACGCTTATTTTTGAACTCTCCAACTTCCAAACACTTCAAACCTAAAATATAGTATATCTCAGTGATGAAAGGTAACAAAGTCTTGTTCAACATATTCTTCAATGTCCTGTGGAGCGGCCTGTGCCAGTACAGACTGTGAAGTAGCTTTTGCCAGCGAGAGGTTGGGGAGAGCATCTGTCGTCCGTATCAGTGCCCAGTCTGGCCCAAGCCACAACAATCAACGACCTGGATGAGGGGACACAGTGTACCCTCAGCAAGTTTGCTGATGACACAAAAGTGGGAGGAGTAGCTGACATACCAGAAGACTGTGTTGCCATTCAGCAAGACCTGGACAGGCTGGGGAGTTGGGTGGTGGGGAACCTGATGAAGTGTAGGCAAGTGTAGGGCCCTGCACCTGTGGATGAATAACCCCATGCACTGGTACAGGTTAGGGGCTGACCTGCTGGAGAGCAGCTCTGCGGAGAGGGACCTGGGAGTCTGGGTGGACAACAAGTTGACCAGGAGCCAGCAATGTGCCCTTGTGACCAAGGCCAGTGGCATCCTGGGCTGCGTTAAAAAGAGCGTGGCCAGCAGATTGAGGGAGGTGATCCTCCCCCTCTACTCTGCCCTGGTGAGGCCGCATCTGGAGCACTGTGTCCACTTATGGGCTCCCCAGTTCAAGAAGGACAGGGAACTGCTGGAAAGGGCAGAGGTTACAGAGATGATCAGGGGACTGGAGCACCTCTCTTATGAGGAAAGGCTGAGACCTGGGTCTGTTTAGCCTGGAGAAGACTGAGAGGGATCTCATCAATGCTTACCTATATCTAAAGGGTGGATGCGAAGAGGATGGGGCCAGACTCTTTTCAGTGGTGCCCAGGGACAGGGCAAGGGGCAACGGGCACAAGCTGGAACACAGGAAATTACATCTCAACATGAGAAAATACTTTTTTATTTTGAGGGTGCCAGAGCACTGGAACAGGCTGCCCAGAGAGGGTGTGGAGTCTCCTCCTCTGGAGATATTCAAAACCCACCTGGGTGCATTCCTGTCCAGCCTGCTCTGGGTGACCCTGCTTTGGCAGGGGGGATTGGACTAGATGATCTCCAAAGGCCCCTTCCAACCCCTGCCATTCTGTTATTCTGTAAGAAAAAAAGCACTCTTCTCAGCTGTAAACAAACCCTAATCATCATCTGTTTTTAAAAGAAGTGAGAAAGTAAGAAAAAAGCTCAAAGGCTGGCAAACAGAGAGGCTCTATGCTGAAAGCGCCTTTTCAGCAGGGTGTCACTTCTCCCCAGAGGAGACTGCTCTCATGGGCTCTGGATGTCTCTCATGGGCTCTGGATGCCAAAGTCTAGTCAAGTTGTCCCACTTTGGCCACCTACATTAACATTCAGAGCCAAGCCCTTGGATTGAGCCATTGGCTCAGATACCACGTCCAGGGACTTGCTTTCTGGCAGCACTCAGTGCTAGAGATGAGGGGAGTGTGAGGATTTTGCTGACTATTTAGAGCATTATTTTGATTTAAGTGGGGTTTAGCTTAACCCCACATAGGCTGTTGCCCAGCAAAACATGACAGGTTTGACACAGCTTCCCAGGAGCTGACTCCTTTTAAGCCGGTGTTTGCAGCCAAAGGCAGAGTCCTGAATTCCTTGACCTGGGAGACCATTTCTAGTTCTATGTTCCTGTAAGACCTAAGGCTTCGGTGGTGTATTAGCTACATTGCACTGCATGCTTATACATTCACATTTCTATGTATGTCTTTATTCCTTTCTGGCTTTGGATCTTAATCAATTAGTAGTAAGGAATTATAAATTTAAATGTGTAATTTAATATGTAATTTAAATGTGTAATCCAGAATTTTCCATTATTTACAACATAGTAGCACTTAGTATGTGGAAGACCACTACCAAATCTATAAGAAACCATTGCTATGCTCTTTGAAATTCTTAGGTAACAGAATTAGAAAATTTATATTATTCTATTTTGCTCTTAATAATGGGCTATGTTATATCAGTTTTTTTCTATGGAAACTTACTGAGATATTACTAAGTCACTGAAGATGAAATGGCACAAGAAAAGAGCTGTCAGCCTGCTTTACTCGCTTCCCATTTCACTTCCATTGTTTCAAAAGGAAGGAGCCAAGCAGTCCAGAGAACAAAGGCCCCTAATTGTTCAGCAGAACTTTGTTATTTTTCTAATTGGTCTTCAAAGTCATGGGCCTGCAGTCTCTACAAAAGTGAGGACTGCACAGGGTGGTCTAGACAAAACCAGGCTTCAGACTAGTTTCGGTGTTGGTAGGGGAGAACAGAGCATCTTTGAACTAAATATGAGAAATAAGGCATTGCTTTCTAGAATCATTTAATGCTGAATGGTGAATAACAATCCAATATCTCAACCTAACACATAGTCCTTCATGTCGCTTTTCCTCCCATCAAATGGAGAGAAAACCTTTTCTAAACCTTTTGGCTGATATTGACAAATGTCTACAGTTCAGATCTTTCCAAAAGAGGTACAAGCTTTTCTCCTGATTGCTGTTCAATTACCTTATTACTACCCTTGCTCACTAGTTTCATAGCAAGTCAAGAACTTGCTATAAAGAGGGGAGATTTAGGTTAGATATTAGGAAGAAATTCCTCACTGTGAGGGTGGTGAAGCACTGGAACAGGTTTCCCAGGGAAGTTGTGGATGCCCTATCCCTGGAAGTGTTTAAGGCCAGGCTGGATGGGGCTTTGAGCAACCTGGTCTAGTGGGAGGTGTCCCTGCCCATGGCATGGGGGTTGAAACTAAGTGATCTCTAAGGTCCCTTCCAACTCTAACCATTCTATGATTCTAACTGTAAAATTTACTTTATTGCAAAAGAAAACAAAGAATAATGATTCTCAGCACTGAACCTTTGGAAATAAAACAAACAAGCAGGAACTAGAGTAGACTCATACCTACCTCTATCCATACCGCTGGGTTAGTTTCTCTCCTTTTCAGAGCTATCTCCCTAGAGTGCCTGATGATTTTTTTCACCTCTGAGCCACATTGCTGCCAAGTGGTACACATAAACCTACTTCTAAAAACCCTGTACAGGCTGTTTCTACTGCTGAACAAACCTCTTTCTGGTCTGTAGAGATGAGGCCACTAATAATCCCCCTTGAGCAATATAACCCCCCTTCCCAATATCACCTGGGGCACAAATGATCTGGGATCTACAGTGTGCAGTAACAACTGTTGACCTCCCATAGCATGCTGCAGCAAGGCCATGAGAAGCTGCACATAGGACTTACTTAAAATGCCTGACAAAATAGCTTTTTTACTGGAAGCCTAAATGTCAATTGGAGAAGCTTGGACTTCTCTGTGTGTACGTGTGTGCCTGACACGTTGTATTATGATAACAACCTGTGGCTCGGGTACCACGTTAACCTGTGAGAAGAGCTAAAAATGTTTGCTAGAGGAAAAGCTTTGGACAGACAAGCAGCAAATATAAAATTCAGGTCTTCTCTGAAATGTTACATTTGCATAACCTCTCTGTTTATAGAAAGCACCAGCACTCTTGGCATATTCCACATTCATCTGCAGTCCCATCAGGATCCCTTGATTTCTTGGGCTTTTACTGGAAGCTGCAATAACAAGGAGCCATGACTGTGGGACAACCCATGCATGGCATGTCCAAAAGTACAAGGAACACTGACAGTTGCCTAGAGGTATGACTGCATTGGATAGCCCAAATCAAGTGACAGCAATAGTTAATGGCAGCAACACCCCAGAAATGGCAGCAAACCAAATACACATCTCAACAGGCTCATACAGACCACGTTGAAATATGTGGTGGTGAGTCACTGGAACAGGTTGGCCAGAGAAGTTGTGGATGCCCCATCCCTGGAAGTGTTCAAGACGAGGCTGGATGGGACTTTGAGCAAGGTGGGAGGTGTCTAGTGGGAGGTCTCCCTGCCCATGGCAGCGGGGTTGGAACTTGGTGATCTTTAAGGTCTCTTCCAACTCTATAACCATTCTATGATTTTATGATTCTATGTGCTGCCACACTTTTACTGTTATAAAGAAGATCAGAAGTGCATATACCTTTCATTGCTCCAATCCTAACTCAGATTACACTGCAGACATAACTATAAAGTCAGCTGGATGTAGCAAGACATTCAACCGAGTCCTTCACAATATCAACCATCTGGTGACTCTTTGTGACAGATGCCAGAGCGGCATTACTTTAAGAGCATAACTTGCACATCACAATTCTTTATTCCCTAGAATACTTCAAGGTCAACTACAAGGTACTCTGCCTTGAATGCCAGGGCAGCCAATGCCACAAGCAGCTGCCCCTGAATTTATTGTGACCAACAGAGCTCTGTTTCAGGGCTGACGTGTGTTTTACACACTGCTTATCGCTTGCTGCCCTCTGATTTTGTACTTGGAACATAAATAGCATTGTATGCTGGTATATACAGATGAGAAGTCATTTACAATAATGAAAACTAAGGAGAAATAATTGTTTATAGCAAACTTTTCCTGGCATGTTTAGTTTCTATTGAGGACCAAGGATTCATGCAATTGGTTTGTCTTTCTGCATATTTCAAAATTAGCTTGAAACACAACTCAATAATCAATCACTAATGCATGTATTAAACCAACACCTTTCCCATTACAGCACCTTTCTGCATATTTCAAAATTAGCTTGAAACATGAATCAATAATCAATCACTAATGCATGTATTAAACCAACACCTTTTCCTGCTGTGCCCAAACTCAGCCCAATTAAAAGCTCAGTCAGAGGAAAGGAAAAGCACCCTTACCTGCCACACTGGCTCTGTGTGCTTCCCTGACTTAGCACTACTCTTGTAGCTGGGCTGGGAGGTTGCCTTCTTCAGGTTGTAGATGGCCACATTGCCGTCATAGAAGCCCACTGCCATGAGGTAGGGGCGGTCATTATGGAAGTCCAGGCACATGATGCCACTCTCACTGCTGAAGACATACTCTGGGAAGGAGGGGTTCTTCATGGTGTAGAGCAGGAGCATGCCCTGGCCCTGCTTCATGAAGTCATCTAAACAAGGAGGAGCTTTGCTGTTAAATCAGTTTCAAAGATCCTATTGATCTACTATTGAGACATACAATCTGACAACACTCACCTATGCATAAAACCAACCTGAATGCAAAGTCATGTGGGGGAAAGGTGTCAGTCACATGACGAAATGGTCATGTTGGCAGGCCTACATCTGAACATCCTCTCCTCCACTGATATGTCATCCCCAGGACATGGGGACAACGTGCTTATGCAGAAAAGCTACTGTTTTGGCAGTTTTTTTCTAAGAGAGAGACTCAAGAAGTGTAGAGGAAAAAAGAATATTGTGGATATTGTGGACACTTCTTTCTTTGGGCTAGGATTTCACTAACATTGCAGACATGCAAGCTGAGCCAAGGACAGAGGCATTTCAATTTCTGTATTGGCAATATTTGATATTACAGCCTCCACTGCTTCTTCAAAGAAAAGCATTTCATAGAAGTATCTGTAAAGCATCATACCTACTGCCATTACATATAACTGGACAATTCAGAAGTCCCCACAGTTTCATTTTCTGCTTATGTCCAACATCTCCTCCTTGCTTGGCACAGAAGCTCTTTTTTTGCCAAGACTTCCTGTGTTCTTTTCTATTTACTTTCGCCTTTCCTTTGTGCTGCCTGAAATTAGCTCTCCCTATTCTCAGTAGGACCATCTTTCATGGTTTTTTTTTGTTATCATGTCCTGACTGTCTCTGCAATTTTATGGTTTTTTCGCTCATCTGAAAAACAATTTCCAAATTCTTTTAAAGGGGAAGAAAAGCTGTTGATGCAGATAAGCTCTCCAGAAGCAAAGAAGGAGATTTCCTAATCTGTGAAAACAATGCACTCTCTCAGAGTATCCTAGCCATCTCTCCAAGCACTTTTTCTTATTGTCAAATGCCCTCTGGCACACAGTATATGGGAAACAAATTTACTGCTTTCTGTGCTTCAAGTACCCACTATATGTCCTATCTCCAAAACAGTCATCTCGTTTTAAAAGTGTTTCCTGCCTTTCTTAACATTTTGACCAGCCTGCAGGATAAGGGCTTGGTAAGTGTGTACCCCAGTGATAACATTAACTTCAGAGAATTCTCCTTGGTGGTGAGCTGATGCCAAAGCAGCCCGCAGGTACAGACATTTCTTACCTCAAATTTATCGGGGCCAAATAAAGAACATTCAAAGAACCAGTAAAGAAACTCACTCATCAACAAAACTATTACTGCTCCTTTGTATTTGGATTGTGGAAATGCTCTGTTTTCACAGATCTCTGCACATTGGAGCCAGGCAGGGGAAAAGACTTCCTTATTTTGCAGAAAGGTGAGACTCCAATACTGGCATTACTTTAAAGATATCTGAACTCAAATAATATTTTTAATTTTTTATTTTAGTTTTTTTTTAAGAAGTGAAAGTTTATGGAAAGTGAACTACTTTCTCGATCAGAGATCTGCCCTGTTCTTTGAATTCACAGAATTGTCTTTGTCCTTAGCCAAGTAACGTCATTGAGCTGGTATTACGTTGAGGTCCAGCCATGATAAACATGAATTCCTCCTCTCCTCAGGAGCAAAAACACTTGGAAAGGCTGTAGAAATGACCTACCAGGAGTGACTCATAGCAGAATGGACTATTAAGTCAAATCGGTTTGACAGCCTTTGAATTCAACCTGTTTCATGCTCTTATTTATCCTGGAGTGTGGTGACCACCCAGGCATATTTCCAAAATGTCTGTGGTGCACATTCATTTTCTATCTGTTGGCAATGTGCTGAGGGGCCTCAGACAGCTGTCCCCCATGCTCCCTGCACAGACAGTAGAGGATACATCTCTTCAGAGGGTGATTCAGCCACCAAAGATCTGAACTGGGTTTTGGAGGTGCTTGTGTCTCTGATGATTGGGCAGTATCATAGGCCACCACATTCCACAATTAGAGATGATGGACCAGGCCTTTATTGTCTAAAATAACTCAGTTTCATCAAGTCCACCTGACCAGGAAAAACCAAGGTCTTAGGAAGAAGCTCTAGCAGGGTGAAACATGGGATTCAGTTTGCAGATTAAGACACCCAAATACAGATCTATGCATGGCTGGCTGGCTGTGCGCTCAGAGTCTAAGCTCCTGCTACTATCAGTGGAGAACAATCAATCCTCTTCACTGAGTGTAGAAAACTCACCTTAAAGAAGATGCCTATATTTGGACCCTGCTGCGGGGTCCATTGACCGTAATGGCCAGCCTTCTACTGACTGTCAAACTCATCTTAATTCAAGAGCTGAATCCTACTCATCGTCTCTTTCATGTTATGAAATACCATGGATGTGGGTTAAATTAGATGTGTGAATACTGCACGTAAGCCTGGATAATATGATAGCTAAAGTACAGCCTGCTTCTGGCAAAAGGCAAAGTGAGGAGAATAATCCACAATTAACACTCAAGCATGGCACATAAATCCCAGTAAAACAATAACCTTCTGAGAGGGGCATATAAATCCATTTCAGTGAAGGGTGAATTCTCACCCAGGGTACTAAACCGTGACATTCCAACATGTTCTTTAATAAATGAAAAAAAGGGCTTATTTCAATAGCCATATTCAATGTTCCAGAATGGCAGGGACAGCACATACCCACAGCAGCATATCTGCAGTACAGCTTTGAACCACGGCCTTTTCAAGACAAAGGTTTGTGTTTTTCAGTAAAAGACTAGCAGAGCACAGGAGCGTGTCCCAAATCCTGCGTAGTCTGTCTCCCAGGATGCAGGTAGCTTACTGAAACAATGTTAGAAGACCACAGAGCACACAGCAAAGCAGAGGGTGCAGACCCAAGGGCTGACAAGGGCTGGAGGTGAAAGCAGCAGCTTCAGATCTGAGACAGCTGCTCTGCGCCGCATGGACCTACCAGCATGCACTGGAGGAGCAGAGAATTTCTGCCCCATGCAGGCCCACAAAGTGCAAACTGGCTCTTTTTCTGAGATACAAGGGCTGGAGATACTAGAGAACATCAGACAGTTATTCTGACAATCAGTGCCAGCAGGAGTTGTTCTTCTACTTCACAGGAGGACACAAGGCAGCACAGCAAGAGGAGGAGAGTGAAGGGGCTCTTGCTATAATGAGGAAGAGCTGCATGTCATGAGGATGCTCATCGCTGACCTGAGCGGAGGTTAAATTTCAGATCCTGACACATAGCAAGTGCATGTGGGAAGACAAGCTTTGCTAATGAAAGATGCAGATAGCATGATTACTGGTCTCAACCTGGAGAACTGAGCCTGTAAGCACCACATGCAGTCAGAAATAGGTTTCAACCAACTACTACCACTGTTTAAAAAATTCATCTGCATTTGCACTTAAAGATGGGCAGATTCAACCCAAGCCCTTTTCAGAAAAATACCGATTCAGTGGTAGCAAAGTACCTCAGAATATCACTGTGGTATCACCAAATAGTTCACGCAAAACTAAAATCTGAAAAGCATCTAAGTCTTTCATTTTGATACTTACTAAGTGTCTGTTTTAACAGATTTTTTCATTTATATTTTTCCTTTGCTGAGTGTAAAAAGAATCAGCAAATATTCAATATCAGATAAAAATATTTTGTTTACTGGAAAGATTTTTTTTCATTTGTATCTTCCCTTTTGGGTCACCAAAAAATCAGGAGACATGCATGGTTTTTCTCCATTTCATCCCAAGTGCTTAGTGGCTGAACCAATATTCTCAATGAAACAATATCCTCAGGTTAGAAACTAAAACGTTTGAGGTAAATCATGAACTCATATAGTAAATATCAATGTGCACACCCTCCATAGTCATGATTGAAAGTAGAGATTTCTATTACACAAGAAGCCAGTGCTACAGGTTCTTGTGTGATAAACTGGGGAAATTACCCTCTCTTTGGAGGATATGAAACCCAAAACAATGCAGACTTGCATCTCAGATCCTGTGATGGCTTTCTATAAATCAAGTCTGCCAGATGTCTTGCAGATATGGCTTGGACCAAGAAATCACCATGCTAAAAGGAACCACTGCCGCTTAAAATCTGTCCCTTTCTCCCCCAAGAGCCCATCTGAAAAAAAAAGCAAGATGGAGAAGGATGGTTGTGAACAGCTGCTTGTTTCTGAGCATCACAGCTGCACAAGCACATTTATTCTCCTTTCCTAGATATGCCCATGCTTTGATGAGCTTGCGTGCTGGGGCTCTGTCCTTTCGGCTTGGATTTCTGAGAAGCCAAGGTAAGGGGCTGGCTGTGCTTTACACTCAGTTAGGCGATATCCTCTGGGAAGAAGAGATCAGTTTCAAAGACAAAAATTTTGGTACCCGAAGAAATGGCTCAGCTTCTTACTTGCCTTTCAGGTATTTAAAGCGTAGAGGACAAAAAAAGGTTATCTGGAGGCCAGTAAAATTTCTCCAAGCAAATTATTCGTATTATCCAGTTCTACAAAAACCTGAGCACAGTCTAAGAATTTGCCTGTGCTACAGCTTGCGTGGCACAGACAGATGACTGAGCAAGTCATCAAATTAATGAATTCTCTCTCTTTTTTTTTTTTTATCAGTGAGCAAAACCTGTGCAGCATGGCACTGAGCACAGGCTAATCTAGCCTGCTGCTAAACTTGCTGGGTGAGCTTGTGCTGCTTCAGCAAGACTCTCTACTGCCTCATTTAAATAGCTCTGCCAACTCCACGCTTTGCTGCGGTGACAGAATGGGTGTGCTGTAAAAGAGGAAACGGCTGGCACTTTGAGCTTCACTGTATGCCAATAGTTCAGAAAAATCAGGAAAGAACAAATCTTTCCAAGGAGCTCAGAGAGTTTGGGCATGTGCTGAACATGTTTTCAAAGGCTCTTGAGGACTAACAATAATAACTGGAAGTTTTATAGCACTTCATAGCGCATTAAGCCTGTATCTGCAGCACTCCTTTTTACAGCCAAGGGAGAAAGGCCAGTGGCGGGAACAGCCAAAGATGCTATAACAAGCTGGAAAAATAGGGAGCAGAACTGGGACTTCACAGGACTCTGCTCAAGGTGAGCCCATCCCAGGATCCCTGAGAAATTTAAACTGAGATCACTGATACCCATTCTGTTCCTATTCCCTAAAATGCCCAGCAGTACTCGAGTATACTGCTGTGTTGATACAAGCACTGACCCCTATGGATCTGGCTGTGAATCACGCTGTGGGCAGGGAAAAGACTAAAACTGAACTTTCCAAACAGTCCTTTCCCAGAAAAGAAAAGGTTTTGAGAATTCATTACTTCGTACTTCAAGGCCAGAAAGCCTGGCCTCCGCTATTTCACAGCTCAGAAATGTTACTGCTACATCCTGTTTTGAGCCCGATAACTTGTTTTTGGTTAGTATGCATACTTCATTTGAAGATCTCAAATGACAGAGAAGCCACTGTTTCATTTTGCAGTTTGTTTCAATTTTTAATTGCTTGGAGTGATTAAGAAGCTGCACCTAACTCCGTCTTTGACTTAGCTGGTTTCACTGTCAGTTCTTGCTATGCCTATCTTGATTGGATGAAGGACTTCTTTCGTATCTGGTGCTTTCTATGCATTAAAATATTTTAAAAGTGAACACTAGTCATCTTTCAGCATACTTTTGATAGCCTTAACAGCCTGAACTCAAAAATCCCATTTATGTTCACAAGGATTGCAAAGAGAGGCCTGCTCAGCAAAAAGCTAGGAGTCAACGTGAACTTTGCCACACCAGTCAAAGGCACTGCCTTCGCAGCTGCAAAGAGAAAGCCACTTCTCAACAGATGTGGAGAAGATTAGAACATTAAGAAACTTTCCACAGATATGTGGAGGACATCAGATGACTAGGACTCGTGCTACCACAAGACAAAATTCTATATTACAGTCCAAATTTCAACTGAATATTGTCCTCTCTCCACCTTTAAGGCATCTTCTCCAAGTCTTATATTAACTTGGGGCTCTTTACTGCACTAGCTACAGTTTTTCTGCATGCTTTGAAAAATGTTGGCTCCAGAAACAAACATAATATTCCAGTATCAGTCTCACTAACGCTTAAATCATATCTCGGCTGCCACTCAGGACTTCCTGTTGCACTCCAGGATCATGTTCACCCTCCTTGCCAAGATATCACACCGGGAACTCAAATTTATTGCTTGTCCACAAAAGCTGGGGTTTTATTCTTTTGTTTTTTTAGAGTTGCTGCCTTCCAAAACACAGTACTCCTCCTTGTTTAGAGAGGTATAATGTTATATTTGGCTGCATTAAAATGCATTTCGTTTGAATAATTCCAGCTTACCACAAGATTAATCACGCTGCACGACAGCCCCGTTCCCAGCATGATTTACAACTCCACCTGCCTTTTCATCAGTCACACATTTCATCTGCTGTGAGTTTATATTTCATCCAGAGGACCGGCGAGAACAATGCCTAGCTCCAGGGCCACCACAGATCCAAACAGCACCCCCTCTGAGACACTGTCTCAGATGATAACTCCACTGGCATTTATTTTCTGACACTTGTCAGTGGAAGTTGAACCCCCCTGGTGAGACCACCTGCACTGGGGTGAACTCAGTGAGCCTGGGCACTTCCCACCCCAGGGAAATACGTACCCTCTGCTTGGCGGCGTTAACACTGCAAGATCTGCAAACTCTGAGCAAGCCCATCAGTGCAGTGGAAGGAAATCATATAACATTTTGGTTTATGCTGATTCAGATGTTTGAATGTCAAATTTAACATTCTGCTTGACACTTTTCACCAGTTGCCAGACGAATTCCTGGTACTCCAGATCAAGTTAATGTTATTAGCTGGGCTCTGTTTAGGAAGCACAGAAGTTGCAGTTTGTACAGGAGAGGGAAAAACCAGAATTACTAAGTCATTTGGACATTTTAGAAAAGACAAAATTGACAGGTGACAAGGCAAGCTGTAATTTATACACATCCTGAGGCCATGTTGCAGTCCTAGTAACTGCGATGGGATCCGCACATGTCAAAGGTAAGACACACACCTCAGAAACACAGATGGATAGATACAAACAGCCTTTAAGAAAAAGAGCTGTTAGGTATGTTTGCATCTTACTCTAAAATACAGTCTGGCACAGTAACACAAGGGAGACCGCAGTCAACTGGGCCAATAAAAACAAGAGATTTAGGAAATGCCTGGAACAATGTGCTGTTTGTCATTGCACGAGAGAGCAAAGGCTCAGAAGCAGACAAGAACAGGGGAGAACGGGATGAAAAGATGTCTCGCCTTCCCAAAAACAGCAGGAGGATCTGGCTTGCAGCTCAGCTTTCCCCTGGTTCACACAAAGGCGAGCGGATGAGCACTGCAAAAAGAGAAGGAATATGCGACTGGGCTGAGTTTGCAATCCTGTAGGTAAAACAGAGTTTTCTCATTCTGATCAGATAGAGTTTTGCATGATAGGTCTAGCAGGCACTAGAATTCTTTTTTAAATTTTCTTCTTTAAATAAGATACTCCTAAGGGCTTGGTTTTACAGTGTAAATAGTAATTGTACAACTGGCTGTATGTTACGAATGCTAACTTACACTCTGAAGATACTCAAATAAAAGGGAGAGAGAGTCCATATCTTTATCTTGTATGATAAAGGTACAACGCTAACAACGGGGAGATTTGTATTCCAGACCCTACTGTATCAAGACCAGCTAAAGTGATCTTAGTCCTTTCTTCACCATACTTTGCACAGCACTTCTAAGGACACATATCACAGTGTGACTTGATGAGGGCTATAAAAGTTCCATATATCAATAATGTCAAAAGCAACACTCCTGTTGTTTTCAGGAATGCTTTTAAATTTGACCCTCAGCTAGTCAGACTAACAATATCACATCACTCACTCCCTTAGCACCTCATAAACCAGGGAACGGAGGATACTTCCCAGCTCCAACACCTAGGAGGAAGCACTTGTCTCCGCAGAGCACTCTGGAGCTGGGAAGCTGGACAAGTGCTAATCCTCCCATTAGACATCTGGCAGCAGTTGGCACAAGCAGCTGAACTCTTGCTCCTGCCTTTCTTGTTTTGGTCGGCTTAAGCTGCAATCTTGATAGTGTTTCACTACTTAATACCCGAGGTTCTATTTCCTCTACCCCTGTTCTAAAAAACTGGCGTATTTGATAGCATTCGAAACCAACTAAATATTTCAGAGTGCCATCAAGTGGCCAAGTGGGGGGCTTCCAGGAGGCACACATTGCTCAGAGATCCCCAGGATCATGCAACAAATGGACATCTATAAATGTGCTGCCTTTGGATAATCACACCAGCCTGCTGCTACTGCAAGCAAGCCAGGCTGCCAGCATCTCAGTATTCCTGACCTGAAGAGCTCTGAGAGGGATGCACACACTGCAGGAGATGCTGATGTATTCCATAATTAAAGGACAGGAACATTAGAGTTTTATGATGGTGCTGCAGCCTTTTGAAAGCAGACAGATGCCTGATGAGACGGACATGTACAGCCCAGATCATGGAGGAGACAATTAGAAATGATACTGCAGCTTAGAGAACTTTTCTGAAGACATTTGGCAGAAGATCCAGATTTGACTGCGGAGCAAAGAAGAGGCAGCGTTATACACACAGTCCAACCTGCAGTCAATTTTGCACAGGTCCATACTTCAAGAAACAATGAATATTAAGAGCAGCCATTACAATTCAGATGCCTGCTCTATCCCATTTTCTGCAGTGGTTGACATCAAATGCTTAGGGAAGTGCATAAAAACAGTGATATTTGTTCTAGAATACTGTCTAAGTCCCTATTAATTTGTGGTTAAGCACCTCCCAGGTCCCTAATGGTTCTCTTCCCATTCCCTTGTGCAGCCAGCTACCGATCATTAAATCTGGACAGAATCTTTCGGCATTCCTCTTTGGATAAGGCTGGAATATACACCAGATATACAGTTCTTCTCACAGTGATTTGGTTTCTTTGGCTTGCTTTTATTTTTAGTACATGAAATATTGTGCTCCTCAAGCAGATATGTGAAGTGTATGATTGGTGGTTAGTATAAGTGGGTTCTGAGAGCTACTAAAAGTAGATTTCAGACAAAAATTATTAATTTTCTAAAAGAACTGAATGAAAACAAAAATAACTTTTATATTTGTTACTCTCAAATAAGGCCAGTTCACAATGTATACGGCAACAAAGCAATAGCTTTGAATCCTTTGATCAGACAACAAAGGCAGAGGAAAAAAAGGCAGTTATGGCAAGAAGAGAGATACTTCAGAGTGGAATTTCCAAACAGCAACTAGCTGTTACAAGGGAATGGAACTGGTCCAAAAGACTCACATCAAGCATGAAGTATCTATGCAAACCATGGGCCAAATTTTGGATCATGCTTAGATATGATAGATAAGGGATGAAAAAGAAAGAAAAGAACCACAGAATCACAGAATAGCTGAGGTTGGAAGGCACGTCTGGAGATCACCTAGTCCAGTCCTCCCTGCTTAAAGCAGGGTCAGCTAGAGCACATGCCCAGGACTATGCCGAGTCATATTTCAATACCTCTAAAGAGATATCTCCACAACATTTCTAGGCTGTGGAGATACTCTTCCATTACCCAACCGCCCTCACAGCAAAGAAATTCTACGTTGTGTTTAAGGGGACTTTTATCTGTCTCAGTTCGTGTCCATTGTCTTTTGTCCTTTCACTTGATAGCACTGAGAAGAGTCCAGCTGAGTTTTTTTTATTCCCTCCCATCACATATTTACACACATAAGAAGAAACTTCCACCTTTCTCTAGTGACAGCCAACTTTGTAGACTCACAACTCTGGGAGGACAACCACTACCTAAACCAAACCAGATGAGAAGTCTGGTCAGCACCACAGATTCACTGTGGGAGTTAAAGGGGAGTCTAGCTCCCCATTATCTCCTGTCTCCACCAGACAGGCTGCTGCTGGGCAGACTGGCTTCCCTCCAGCATCTCCGCAGCAGAGGAAGAAGCCTGGGACTGCACAGCATCTAGAAAGCATGTGCTGCTCCAGAGTATCACTCTCCTATCCTCTGTGAGCCAAGGTAGGGAAGAGAGGGCACCTAGGCAACTCCCAGGTATGTATGGGGGTTGCATCTGACCCTGGGCTAAAGCTAAACTGCCTAGGAAACTGAGCACAGCAAAGCACTCAGAAACTTCAGAGAGCAAATACCATGTTACAATGTGAAAAAACAGCTCCATGCGTTTTACTGGGGTGCTTCTGTTGTTCTGAGCACAGTCTTACAGCTTGGACACGAAGATACAGTCATACAGCACCAAGGGTGCACAGGAAGGCTGAGCCAAACATCTCCAGACTTCAAAATCCTTGGCATCCACAAACTGGCATCCACACTACCAGCATCTTGAGAATCTGCTGTGCTGGCTCCTCTTTTAAGAACTCAGCAAACAATAAAAAAGCTGATAGAACTATCCCTCTATGAAGGTCTCTTTACACAGTGCTGGAAACCACTTCATCAGGCACCCTTTGATGGGAGGAGCTGGAGAATGCCAGTGAGTGCCAGTCAGTTCTCTTACACGCTGAGGAATCTGACAAGAATAACTCAGGGCAGAATGAGCAGTAGTTCTTGCAGTAATACCTGCTGCCTTTTTTTTATGGCAGGTGAGGCTCTTTCCAACAGCAGCCACTTGCTAATATTTAACAATGAATAAATCCATTGCAATAATGTTGAAAAATTAAGGATGCCTAGATTACGTTGTCCTACACCCAGAGTAAGCCTCAAGTTCTCCATACAGGAAAGTCGTATTCCCCTTATCTTATAGCCAGGAGTTGCTGAGGACACAACTCAAAGGTAATTACATGGTTCAACACTTAGATTCCTCACTGATAAAAGATTTAAGCATCCCTGAATAATTTTTCCTGCCTTCTCTGGTTGACTTCATCCTACAGTATCCTAAAACTCATTTTTATCCTCTCTCACACATATTACAGCAAAGTGATATCCTTGACAACAAAACAGGCAGAACTCAGAATAATTGTAAAAAGCAAACAAACAAACAAAACTAAAATCAAAACAAAACACCAAGAAAAAAACCAACCCACAGGACATGCAGAGTTTCTTACACCGTTGTGGTGTTACAAATTTCTAAAAACTGAAAGTTTGGTCTGCACTTATTCATCAATGGCCAGAATTCTTAACATATTCCTGATACAATCTCAACCTGAAGTGGCCTATAATATCAGCCAGTGGAGGTCAACATGCAGATATTCCTGGGTATATTCTGACAGATTGGCAGCCTAGCAAATATTACCGAGCATGAAGTGGAGAACTGAAAACTATGATTGAGTTCCCTATGTTCAGCAGAGAAAAACTTTATACTGAAGAATATGTATTTTTGTTTTGCAGCAGCAAAAAACCAAAGGTAAGCTAAGAAGAGTTTTGATGTCTCACAAGTTTCAACTCCAATGAAAACATTAAATTAGATAGATTTCCTTCAGGTTTTTACAATCCACTCTGTTGAAAAACGATGCTCACTCATCTCCAGAACAAAAGACAAAAGAGAAAAGTCTTTGAAGAAAAAGTCTTTAATGGGGCCTTATACAATTTCTTTGTATCATTCTTCCCTAGGAATAATGACAGGCTATTTAACTTCAGGAGCTTACAAAGTAACTTACATATTGCTAGAATTAATGATGGAATTAGCCCAATGCAGATTTATAAGTTCTAAGGCCAAAGGAGATCGTTGTGATGAATAAATCCTGTATTTGTTCGCACGCTTAATTACTTCCACCATTAAAAATTCAATTTATTTCCAGCTTTCTGAGATCTTTAAGTTCTACTTCCAGTTGCTAGATTCTGTCCTAGATGAAAAAGTAAGATGAAAGAGTTCTGTTCTGCAAGATATCTCCTTCCTTTCCCTTCAAATAACTAATGGACAGTAATCAAATCACTACTTAAACTTCTTAATAAGCTAAGTTGAGCTGTTTAAGTATTTCACTGTAAGGCAGAGCTTCCAAACATAAGTCAAACTGTGGCTCGTCTCTGAACCTTTTTCAATTTTAACATCCATTTTGAAGACTAAACTGTTAACGGCTGGATATAACACTCCAGTAAAGGTCTCACTACACCATACTCAGAAGTAGCACCTCCTCCCTCCTGCTACTCTCCAGTTCATGAATGCACACAGCATTCCATGTCAGACCTCCTAAAACACACTTCTGCGACTGCTCTTCCAGATTTAACTAGAAGTTTTCTTTCTCAGAGTGTACATCAAGATAAGGGAATATTTTCAAGTCCATTTTCACGACTGACACAAAGCGATCTGAACATGGGCTGCTGCTAAAAATGTTGATCTCTCTCCCTCTGCCATTTTTTCTTTCCTCCTCTGTGTTCTAACCCCAGTGCCCCTGTGCTTGTGGATCTGGCTGAAAAAGCAGTAATTTTAAATGGCGCTGTTGTCTTAGGGTACTGATGGTGATATTGCATGCATGTAACAGTCAATCTATATAATTAGCAGTTCTTAAATGAAATCTAAAGAGGACTAGGTCTTTAAAGTTGCCTGGTGACCCAACTCTCTAACTGAATACTAGCCAGCAGACAACTGACTTAGCAAGCTTCCTAGTCTAGTGGGAGGTGTCCCTGCCCATAGCAGGGGGGTTGGAACAAGATGATCTATAAGGTCCCTTCCAATCCAAACCATTCTATAATTCCTGCTCCTTGCGGAGCAGGGGATGGTTGGGACAAGTTAGAGGCTCTCCAAAACAGAACAATGGTGTGATGGCACAAGTCTGGAGAAGCAGCACTCCAGATTGAATAACCTCTCTGAAAAAATGCCTGTAGAGCCACTGCCCTTCTGTGGGAATTGCTGGAATAGAGCCTTGTGTTTCTAGGATTGCCCTATGGGATCTGAGATGAATGCAGCTCTGGATACATGCTGTCTTCTGTGGGTCCCTTGGCTTGGCTTTTTCATCAGTAAGAAAGGAAGCAGCATTGCCTCATCTCACCTGGGAAGACACAGACAGTCGAGGCAGAAAGGAACTCAGACACTGCAGCAACAGAGACCATTTAAATAACTAAAACAGGCAGGTTTTGTAACTAAAATAACTTCCTGTTTTGTAACAGGCAGTTTTAAGTAACAAAAACAGGATGGAGGAGCCCTCACATCTATGAAGTCAGCCTAAACAACAAATGGGTAACTGCAGCACCAGGCTGGAAGGCAAGGGCAACTATAGCTCTGCTGGAAGAAGTGCAATATAGGTCATCCAACCCGTAAGTACTTCTGCCTTAAACCTTCCTGCAAGCCATGTTTGGCCTGGAGGATGATCAGATCTTCTCATTGGTTTCTTTATATTCTGTGACGGCTAGATGCCATAGCTGGAGCAGAAAGGGCTTCAAATGCACAGTAGAAAGCTGACCTCTGGTGTTGGGAGCAGGGCTATAGAGAGAAGACAGGAAGGCAGGCAAGCTCCTGTGCTCCTGAGCACTGCTTCACAGTTCTCTGGTAAGATTCACACACTAGCATCGCTTCAGACAAATGAATAAAACCAGTTGATGAATGAAAGCAACATGTAGCAACAGCCTACAGTGCTTGGCAGGAGTATTGCTGTTTTCATTTCTGTGCTTTCATATCAGTTCTTCCTCCACAAAGCAACTAATCAGCCGATGCTGTACAGCAGAAAATTAATGGTTTCCTTCAGAGAGCCGCCTCATGATGCCAGAGAGCACTGCGGGATTGTTTGTAAATATTTGATTAGAAAAAGCAAGTAAAATTTGCATGAAAACATGTAAGAATTAATGTTATGCCACTATCCAATAGGGATATTTATAGTACAGAGGTGATGCCAGCCACCATTAACACACGTGGCACTACACCAAACGTCTTCACCAGTGACTCTGCCCGTACAAAGCCAGTGCTTCCACAGGTCCAGTCTAAACAGTCGATTGACAGGAGCTGACATAGTTTCCAGGGGATATGTTAGGTGTTCTGTTCTGCTCCCTCTTTACAGGGCACACAAAAAGGAGGGCGCAGGAGCATCCTCAGAGCCTTTGTGTACGCCCTCGGCCCTCTCTTTGCCAATCGAAATAGGGGCTGAGGCTGAGGGTGGGAATGACCCCTGCTTCCTTGGTAGTCAGTGTCCTTTGAAAATCTCCCCACAAGGAGCAAAATATATGACCAGTCATTAACCCATGCATGTTTCTCTGGAGACGTTTTCATGCAGCAGAACCCTATTTTGAGAAGGTGTTCCCTTGTAGGAGTCTTTCTCCACAGAGGGATATAGGTAGGGCACAGCCTGTGATGGGCTTCAAGGCCTCTGCATGCACTTCCACACAAAGAATTAAAAGGTCCCTGCTGCCATAAGGCAGCATGACCACAGGAAAGGAGACTCTCCTCCAGGAAGGATGTGTCCTTCCTCGCCCATCTGGCTGAAGTGGAAAATCTCACATCTGGTTTCCAGTCCAACTTCTGTTCCTTTACTTCTGAATTTCAGGTTTGGAGATGCAACTAACCCTTTGGCAAAGGGGGTCACGTGCATGCTTGCACGTTTTTTCACCAGTAAGCAAGTCTGACAATGGCAGGCTGCTTAAGAAGAGATAGAGTCCCCATCCTCTTGAGCTTTAAGACACTGGTCTTTAAAGTGCCAGACATCTGTCAGAAGCTATTATGCAGAATTAAGCCTGTTCTAATATAGTGAAATTATTTCTGGAGGGCCATTCCGGCCTGATTTTATGACATTCTTTAACTTCATACTTTGACTTTTGTATAAAACCAACACCGGAATAGCCAAGCATTAAAATCAAACCAATGTGCTAATTTACATTTCCTTCCAACAAACAAGGAAAAACTTTATGTTGCAATGCAGAAGGCAGACATCATCAAATATCTTCCCAGTGAAAACAGTGGGCTGATTCTGATCTTGTTTATGTGAATAGAAATTAGATATAATTCCATAGCCAGATATACTGGTAAATCTAGGTGTGAAATCAGAATACAGCCTAGCAGTATTTTAGATGTTGCATGATTGACTTCTCCTACCCAACACAGAAAATACCAGTAAGGTGTGGTAATCAGCCCAACTGACAGTAAGCTTTCATTGACCAGTTATCTTAACCACATTACATGTGGTTTTCAGAATTCCTGTTCTGCAGATGTTTGCCCAAACTGACAACAATTTAATTTTCCACTTCAGCTGGAAGTCACATGCCCCTCTTTCTCTTAACTAATTCTGCAGTTATGTAAATACATGTATTAAGTAAAAGAAAAAATGCATGATTAACAGTGCAAACAGCACCCAGGGAGGCTTAGAGAAAACAGACAATTCAAGAAATAATAGAATTCAAATTGGGAAAACAATAGCTTGTTAAAATGTGAATCAGCTGGTGGTCAACATAGAACATGGTCCCAACTGACGGTCATTTATAAATTAATTGAGATTTCCTTTTGGTGGCACCTACCTTTAGAGTCCAGTTAAGTCATTTATACAGTGTAGCACAGCTCAAGAAACAGCAATACAGTCTTAGTATTCAGGCTGGGACTACATACTGTCAGCTGTAATACCATATGCAAGAAATGATAAGAATTTGTTTCAAAGAAGAAAAGGAAATTGCAATTTTCAGAGCATGCTGTGAAGTCTGGAGGAATTAGAGGCTGTCAGAGGTCCTGCAGTACAAGAGGCATATAGGAAGAAGCTAAGCTCTGATGCTTTTAAAGTATGGGAGATCCCAGTGGGACTTGAGGTTTGGTTGGAAATCTTGAAAACCCTTTTGCAAATCTGACAAGGTAGTTCAAACTTTCCTTTGCAAAACTTTAATTATTCTTTTCGGGGAATCCAAATTTGAAAAATTACATTTAAAAAATCATAAATAGTTTAGCCACAACAGCAATCTAATCACTACAGATAAACTGAAATGTTTTAAAGGAAGCAAATGAAGACCAAGGAACATCAAACTGGCAAGGCTGGAGCAGACCCATGACTCACCAATGATTTCCTATTGTACTCCAGGAATCAGAGTGGAGCTGCAAGCTCGACTCACAAGCCATATGAAACGGCAAAAGCTGCAAGTCATCAGATCTGCGCAGCCATGAACCTACTGGGGTTCTTCTCAGGTCACAGAAATCCATTTGCTTTGGAACCACTGCTTCTACCTTTGTGAGGGGAGACTGCTTAGAGAGCTGTGCAAGACATCCTATAGACAGCAGCCACAACAGGGCTGCCAGTTTCTGCAAGTTTAGCAGGAGTGCTGCAATAGCAGGATGTTTTTTCCAAGCCTCAGCTTCATTATTTAAACACAAGTTCTTCTTCTGCTTTGTTTCAGAACAAAACATTGCTAGACCTCGTGGCAATAAATGAAAGTTTTAAAACACCAAAGAGATTCCACGCTGAAAGAATAGGAGGAAAATAAGAAGAAGTAAAGTCTTCTCATTTGTAATAATCTCATGATTTTGAGAGCCTGCCTTGTGATCTCTGAATGATCAGACTTGGCAATACCATCCCACCCTCAGGGAAAAATTTCCTAACTACCAAAGAAATTTTCCCAATTCCCTGAAACATGAACTCCCAATGCTTATTAGTATTACCTTTTTTACTTCTAGTTCTTCCTGTTTTCTCAATTTTGTACATCAAATAGCTTTCTGCTGAAGACATCATAAAACCTTATGTTGCATCCAAAACAATTTAAAATACATTATTTTTATCATAGAAAAAGACATATATCTTCCATCATTCCCTGTCTCCATAAATTCTATCCCATAGACTGCTTTAGTAATCTAGCTATCTATCAAAAGAAACAACTATTTGTTAATAGACTTGTTAAATTACTACATACAAATAGAGATATATTTTGCCTATAGTAGTTTGTAACAAAATTATTTACATACACAGCCTTGCCTTTAAGGGTGACTATGCCATGCAGTGTAGCAAGGGGCAGATCAAGCCGCAGAAAGAAGTTACACAGAGGAAATTTTCCGTGCTTTATGCTGTGTGTTTTTGTTGTTATTTTTCTGCACAATAACAAGACTCCGGGGTTTAACTGACACACACACTGCTCATGCTGATTCATACAGCAGTGCCGTGTATTCTTTGCATAGATTCTTCTACAGTGGTGTGGGAATAGCTAAGTTCAGAAATAAAGCAATGAAAGTTGGGTTAATAACTAGCCCATCTGGCTAGTGTGGTATCAACAGTCACACCCCTGCTAATAACGTCTGTACAGAAGGTCTGCCCATGAGCTCTGCAGATCTCACATATAGAGATTTATCTTTTCCCCATCAGAGTTAGAGTTCATCTCAGTGCACAGACACAAAAGTATTGCCACAATATAAAGCAATCTAACCCAAACAAACTGATTGGAGTAGCGGGTTTGCAGGTGTCTCAGCATTAACGGCTGAAAGACATCAAAATTTATGTCAAGCTGCTATATCCACTAAATCTCAGCCCTACACCAACTTGCTTATTAAGAATTCCTGCAGCACCTTCCACATCACAGGACAGAAACAAGGTTGTTTTCTATAGCAACCCCCTCAATACACAAAATCCACCTCTTTCACTCCCAGGGAACTGCTTACCAA